>NW_026286786.1:0-12500 GCF_023373465.1 Oncorhynchus keta | reverse complement strand
GTCTAACAATGAGACAACAGGTACCACTAGTCTAACTATGAGACAACAGGTACCACTAGTCTAACTATGAGATAACAGGTACCACTAGTCTAACTATGAGACAACAGGTACCACTAGTCTAACAATGAGACAACAGGTACCACTAGTCTAACAATGAGACAACAGGTACCAATAGTCTAACTATGAGACAACAGGTACCACTAGTCTAACAATGAGACAACAGGTACCACTAGTCTAACTATGAGACAACAGGTACCACTAGTCTAACTATGAGACAACAGGTACCACTAGTCTAACTATGGAGATAACAGGTACCACTAGTCTAACTATGAGACAACAGGTACCACTAGTCTAACTATGAGACAACAGGCAGTCTAACTATGAGACAACAGGTACCACTAGTCTAACTATGAGACAACAGGTACCACTAGTCTAACTATGAGACAACAGGTACCACTAGTCTAACTATGAGACAACAGGTACCACTAACTATGTCTAGTCTAACTATGAGACAACAGGTACCACTAGTCTAACTATGAGACAACAGGTACCACTAGTCTAACTATGAGACAACAGGTACCACTAGTCTAACTATGAGACAACAGGTACCACTAGTCTAACTATGAGACAACAGGTACCACTAGTCTAACTATGAGACAACAGGTACCACTAGTCTAACTATGAGACAACAGGTACCACTAGTCTAACTATGAGACAACAGGTACCACTAGTCTAACTATGAGACAACAGGTACCACTAGTCTAACTATGAGACAACAGGCAGTCTAACTATGAGACAACAGGTACCACTAGTCTAACTATGAGACAACAGATATTTGTTGAAAATACTGTTTTATGTTTTATATTAATAAGATTTATACGGGGTGTTTTCTAAGTTAAATATTGTGTGTCCCAGTGATTATGAGGGAGTTTTAAGTTAAATATTGTGTGTCCCAGTGAGAATAAGGAGTTTTATGTTAAATACTGTGTGTCCCAGTGAGAATAAGGGAGTTTTATGTTAAATACTGTGTGTCCCAGTGATTATTAGGGAGTTTTATGTTAAATATTGTGTGTCCCAGTGAGAATAAGGGAGTTTTATGTTAAATACTGTGTGTCCCAGTGAGAATAAGGGAGTTTTATGTTAAATACTGTGTGTCCCAGTGATTATTAGGAGTTTTATGTTAAATACTGTGTGTCCCAGTGAGAATTAGGAGTTTTATGTTAAATACTGTGTGTCCCAGTGAGAATTAGGTGTTTTCTAATAAATACTGTGTGTCCCAGTGAGAAACTGGAAGTTTTCTATTAAATACTGTGTGTCCCAGTGAGAATAAAGGTGTTTTTTTAATGAAGAACCACAAGGCTCGAGCTGTACCAGTCATGGGAGGAAATGTCTTGCCACAGCACAAAGCCTACCAGTGTAAATAGTCCTTTAACACCCTAGAGCTCTAGTGAGGCACAACAACACAACTGTTATGAGCTCAGGGCACAGACATGTAGCAGGCAGTCACACCACACACACACACACACACACACACACACACACACACACACACACACACACACACACACACACACACACACACACACACACAGTCTGAATGTTTATAACCGCAGCATGATGATGAGTAATCATCTGAATCATCTAACACAATATTGATTCGTGAAGGTGAAGTTAACCTACCACTGACAGAGAGAGGACCAATAACCTACCACTGACAGAGAGAGGACCATTAACCTACCACTGACAGAGAGAGTTTAATAACCTACCACTGACAGAGAGAGGACCATTAACCTACCACTGACAGAGAGAGGGCCATTAACCTACCACTGACAGAGAGAGGACCATTAACCTACCACTGACAGAGAGAGGTTAACCTACCACTGACAGAGAGAGACCATTAACCTACCACTCACAGAGAGAGGACCATTAACCTACCACTGACAGAGAGAGGACCATTAACCTACCACTGACAGAGAGAGGGCCATTAACCTACCACTGACAGAGAGAGGACCATTAACCTACCACTGACAGAGAGAGGACCAATAACCTACCACTGACAGAGAGAGGACCATTAACCTACCACTGACAGAGAGAGACCATTAACCTACCACTGACAGAGAGAGGACCATTAACCTACCACTGACAGAGAGAGGACCATTAACCTACCACTGACAGAGAGAGGACCATTAACCTACCACTGACAGAGAGAGGACCATTAACCTACCACTGACAGAGAGAGGACCATTAACCTACCACTGACAGAGAGAGGACCATTAACCTACCACTGACAGAGAGGACCATTAACCTACCACTGACAGAGAGAGGACCATTAACCTACCACTGACAGAGAGAGGACCAATAACCTACCACTGACAGAGAGAGACCAATAACCTACCACTGACAGAGAGAAGACCATTAACCTACCACTGACAGAGAGAGGACCATTAACCTACCACTGACAGAGAGAGGACCATTAACCTACCACTGACAGAGAGAGGACCATTAACCTACCACTGACAGAGAGAGGACCAATAACCTACCACTGACAGAGAGAGGACTATTAACCTACCACTGACAGAGAGAGGACCATTAACCTACCACTGACAGAGAGAGGACTGTTAACCTACCACTGACAGAGAGAGGACCATTAACCTACCACTGACAGAGAGAGGACCATTAACCTACCACTGACAGAGAGAGGACCATTAACCTACCACTGACAGAGAGAGGACCATTAACCTACCACTGACAGAGAGAGGACCATTAACCTACCACTGACAGAGAGAGGACCATTAACCTACCACTGACAGAGAGAGGACCATTAACCTACCACTGACAGAGAGAGGACCATTAACCTACCACTGACAGAGAGAGAACCATTAACCTACCACTGACAGAGAGAGGACCATTAACCTACCACTGACAGAGAGAGGACCAATAACCTACCACTGACAGAGAGAGGACCATTAACCTACCACTGACAGAGAGAGAGAGAGAGAGAGAGACAGAGAGACAGAGACAGACAGACAGACAGACAGACAGACAGACAGACAGACAGACAGATAGATAGATAGACAGACAGACAGACAGACAGACAGACAGACAGACAGACAGATAGATAGACAGACAGATAGATAGAGTGACAGATAGATAGATAGAAAGCCCGAGATTGACAGATGGACAGACGGACAGACAGACAGACAGACAGACAGACAGACAGACAGACAGTAGAGTGACAGATAGAGGTAGAGAGATAGAAAGCCAGAGATTGACAGATGGACAGAAGGACAGACAGACAGAGATGCAGTCGACTGCAGACGCCAAAACACCCTCTTCACTGTCAGTGTCCAGGGGTAATCATTCAAAGTGTGAACGGTACATTAAAAATCGCAGATTCATCCTGCGGGAATTCATTTTATGACGAGGCGCTATTTATTTAGAAAAACTGTCAACGTGACTTTGGAGACAGGAGTTGTTCTTCCAGTAATAACGACTCAGCCGCGCGCTGGCGGTGGTCCAGACTGGCTTGCGCACTGGCGGTGGTCCTGACTGGCTGCCGATGCGGAACGGATCGGAGCGGTATACTGCTGGAGGAGACGAAGACAGGAGGAGAAAACGGAGAAGAGTAGAGCGAAAAATGTGTATTGGCCCTTTAAGGAACATTAAAATCCATCGGAGTGTCGTATCAGCCCCTTGAGAGAATCGAATCAGTAGCGGTTCCTCCTTCAGTTAGATAGGGACCATACCTCAGCGGTATTGACCCGCTACGCAGTTCACTGTACGGGTAGAGACGACAATTTTAGACACACACACACACACACAGAAGTCCAGACGCATGGGGTAGGATTAACAACACAGCTAATCATGAGAGACAACTGATTCTAGTTATCGTGCAGTTTCTTGTTTCCGCGAGTTCGCCATCACGTGCTGTTTATTGTTTGTACTGTTTTAGGTTTTGTTTGTTTTATATATAGCGTGTATGGATGGTTATGTTGTGGTTTATATTTGGCGTATACGGTTATGTTGTGGTTTATATTTGGCATACGGTTATGTTATGGTTTATCCCGGTTATGTTATATTTATATTTAGCATTTTATATTTGGCGTTATTTATGGTTTATATTTAGCATATTTATGGCATACGGTTATGCTGTTTTATTGTGGCGTATACGGTTACTGTTATTTTATATTTTTAATATCCTGGTTATGTTATGTTATTTATATTTGGCGTATACGGTTATGTTATGGTTTATCCTGTATACGGTTATGTTATGGTTTATATTTGGCGTATACGGTTATGTTGTATTATCCCAATATCCTGTTACGTTATGTTGTGGTTTATATTTGGCGTATACGGTTATGTTATGGTTTATATTTGGCGTATACGGTTATGTTATAGTTTATCCCAATATCCTGTTGTGGTTTATTATACACCATATATACAAAGGTATGTGGATACACCTTAAAATGTGTTATCGGGCTATTTCCACCTCACCCGTTGCAAATCGAGCACACAGACATGCAATCTCCATTGGTAAACATTGTCAGTAGAATGGCCTCACTGAAGAGCTCGGTGGCTTTCAACGTGGGACCGTCATAGGATGCCACCTTTCCAACTAGTCCCAACTAGTTCCAACTATGGAGTTGGGTATGTTTTGGTATGGTATTGTTTGGTATGTGGAGTGGAGTGGGGTTGTTTTGGTATGGTATGGAGTGGAGTAGGGGGTTGTTTTGGTATGGAGTGGGGTTGTTTTGGTATGGTATAGAGTGAGGTGGAAAAGTTTTGGTATGGGTATGGAGTGGAGTGGGGTTGTTTTGGTATGGTATGGAGTGGGGTATGGGGTGGGGTTGTTGGTATGGTGTTGTTTTGGAGTGGAATGGGGTTGTTGGTATGAGTGGTGTTGGTATGGAGTGGAGTGGGGTTGTTTTGGCATGAGTAGGTTGTTTTGGCATAGAGTGGGGTTGTGTTGGCATGGAGTGGTGTTGGTATGGAGGGGCTTGTGTTGGTATGTGGTGGTGTGTTGGTATGGAGTGGGGGTTATGTTGGTATGGAGTGGGGTTATGTTGGTATGGAGTGGGGTTGTTTTGGTATGGATTGGGCTTGTGTTGGTATGGAGAACTTGTGTTGGTATAGAGTGGAGCTTGTGTTGGTATGGAGTGGGGTTGTGTTGGGGGGGGTTGTGTTGTGTTGGTAGGAAGTGGGGTTGTGTTGGTATGGAGTGGGGTTGTGTTGTGTTGGTATGGAGTGGGTTGTGTTGTGTTGGTATGAAGTGGGGTTGTGTTGGTATGGAGTGGGGTTGTGTTGTGTTAGTATAGAGTGGGGTTGTGTTGTGTTGGTAGGAGTGGGGTTGTGTTGGTATGGAGGGGTTGTGTTGGTAGGGAGTGGGTTGTTTTGGTATGGAGGGGGCTGTGTTGGTAGGGAGTGGGGTTGTTTTGGTATGGAGGGGTTGTGTTGGTAGGAGGGGGTTGTTTTAATGGATGGGGTTGTTTGGTATGGAGGGGGTTGTGTATGGAGGAGGGGGTTGTGTTGGTATGGAGTGGGGTTGTGTTGGTATGGAGTGGGGTTGTGTTGTTGGGAAGTGGGGTTGTGTTGGTATGGAGTGGGGTTGTGTTGGGGGTTGTGTTGGTAGGGAGTGGGATTGTGTTGGTGTTGGTGTTGGTAGGAGTGGGCTGTGTTGGTAGGAGTGGTTATGTTGGTGGTTGGTAGGAGTGGGGTTGTGTTGGTAGGAGGGGGGTGTTTTGGTAGGAGTGGGTTGTGTTGTATGGAGGGGTTGTGTTGGTACATGTTGTGTTGGTATAGGTGGGGTTGTGTTGGTATGGAGTGGGGTTGTGTTGGTATGGAGGAATTGTGTTGGTAGGAGTGGTTTGTGTATGGAGGGGTTGTGTTGGTAGGGGTGGGATTGTGTATGGAGGGGGTTGTGTTGGTAGGAGGGTTGTGTTGGTATGGAGGTTGTGTTGGTATGGAGGGGTTGTGTTGGTATGGAGTGGGGTTGTGTTGGTAGGAGTGGGGTTGTGTTGGTAGTTGTGTTGGTATGGTGTTGTGTTGGTAGGGAGTGGGTTGTGTTGGTAGAGTGCGTTGTGTTGGTAGGGAGTGTTGTGTTGGTATGGTGTTGTGTTGGTTGTAGGAGTGTGTGTTGGTATGGAGGGGGTTGTGTTGGTACGGAGGGTTGTGTTGGTATGGAGGGGGTTGTGTTGTATGGTGTTGTGTTGGTATGGAGGTTGTGTTGGTATGGTGGGGAAATTGTGTTGGTATGGGGGTTGTGTTGGTATGGTGTTGTGTTGGTATGGAGGTTGTGTTGGTATGGAGGGGGTTGTGTTGTGTTGTGTATATGGAGTGGGGTTGTGTTGGTATGGTGTTGTGTTGGTATGGTGGGTTGTGTTGGTATGGAGTGGGGGTTGTGTTGGTATGGGGTTGTGTTGGTATGGAGGGGTTGTGTTGGTATGGTGGGGCTGTGTTGGTATGGAGTGGGGTTGTGTTGGTATGGTGGGGGGCTGTGTTGGTATGGAGTGGGGCTGTGTTGGTATGGAGTGCGGTTGTGTTGGTATGGAGTGTTGTGTTGGTATGGAGGGGGCTGTGTTGGTATGGAGGGGGCTGTGTGGTATGGAGGGGGCTGTGTTGGAGGGGGCTGGTGGAGGGGGGCTGTGTTGGTACGGAGGGGGCTGTGTTGGTAGGGAGGGGGCTTGTGTTGGTACGGAGGGGGGCTGTATTTGAGTACGGAGGGTTGTGTTGAGTACGGAGGGGGCTGTGTGGTAGGAGGGGGCTGTGTTGGTAGGGGGCTTGGTGGTAGGGAGGGGGTTGTGTTGGTAGGAGGGGGGTGTATTGGTAGGAGGGGGTTGTGTTGGTAGGAGTGGGGTTGTGTTGGTATGTGTGTTGGAGGGTGTGTGGTAGGGAGTGGGGTTGTGTTGGTATGGAGGGGGTTGTGTGGTACGGAGGGGGCTTGGTTGGTGGAGGGGGTTGTGTGGTATGGAGGGGGTTGTGTTGGTATGGAGGGGGCTGTGTTGGTAGGGGGGTTGTGTTGTGTTGTGTTGGTATGGAGGGGGTTGTGTTGGTATGGAGTGGGGTTGTGTTGGTATGTGTTGGTATGGAGGGGGCTGTGTTGGTATGGAGGAGGGTTGTGTTGGTATGGAGGGGTTGTGTTGGTATGGAGTGGGGTTGTGTTGGTATGGAGTGGGGTGTGTTGGTATGGAGGGGGTTGTGTTGGTATGGAGTGGGGTTGTGTTGGTATGGAGGGGTTGTGTTGGTATGGAGGGGTTGTGTTGGTATGGAGGGGGTTGTGTTGGTATGGAGGGGGTTGTGTTGGTATGGAGGGGGTTGTGTTGGTATGGAGGGGGTTGTGTTGGTATGGAGGGGGTTGTGTTGGTATGGAGGGGGTTGTGTTGGTATGGAGGGGGCTGTGTTGGTATGGAGGGTTGTGTTGGTATGGAGGTTGTGTTGGTATGGGAGTGGGGTTGTGTGGTATGGAGTGGGGTTGTGTTGGTATGGAGGGGGTTGTGTTGGTTGGGGTTGTGTTGGTAGGAGTGGGGTTGTGTTGGTATGGAGTTTGTGTTGGTATGGAGTGGGGTTGTGTTGGTATGGAGGGGGTTGTGTTGGTATGGAGGGGGTTGTGTTGGTATGGAGTGGGGTTGTGTTGGTATGGAGTGGGTTGTGTTGGTATAGGAGTGGGTTGTGTTGGTATGGAGTGGGGTTGTGTTGGTATGGAGTGGGTTGTGTTGGTATGGGTTGTGTTGGTATGGAGGGGGTTGTGTTGGTAGTTGGTTGTGTTGGTAAGGAGGGTTGTGTTGGTATGGAGTGGGGTTGTGTTGGTTGGTATGGAGGGGTTGTGTTGGTATGTATAGGGGGTTGTGTTGGTAGGAGGGGTTGTGTTGGTATGGAGTTGTGTTGGTATGGAGTGGGGTAGGAGTGGGAGGTTGTGTTGTGTTGGTGTGGGTTGTGTTGGTATGGAGTGCGGTTGTGTTGGTATGGAGGGGGTTGTGTTGGTATGGAGGGGTTGTGTTGGTATGGAGGGGGTTGTGTTGGTATGGAGTGGGGTTGTGTTGGTATGGAGTGGGGTTGTGTTGGTATGGAGTGGGGTTGTGTTGGTATGGAGTGGGGTTGTGTTGGTATGGAGTGGGGTTGTGTTGGTATGGAGTGGGGTTGTGTTGGTATGGAGGGGGTTGTGTTGGTATGGAGTGGGGTTGTGTTGGTAGGAGGGGTTGTGTTTGGTAGGAGTGGGTTGTGTTGGTACAGAGGGGGCTTGTGTTGGTAGTTTGTGGGAGGGTTGATGGAGGGTGGTTGAGGGGTTGTGTTGGTATGGAGGTTGGGGTATGGAGTGGGGTTTGTTGGTATGGAGTGGGGTTGTGTTGGTATGGAGGGTGTGTTGGTAGGGGTTGTGTTGGTATGGAGGGGGTTGTGTTGGTATGGAGGGGGGCTTGGGGTGGAGGGGGGGGCCATGTTGGTATGGAGGGGGGCTGTGTGGGTATGGAGGGGTTGTGTTGGTATGGAGTGGGGTTGTGTTGGTATGAAGTGGGGTTGTGTTGGTAGGGAGGGGTTGTTTGGTATGGAGTGAGTGGAGGGGGTGTTGGTAGGAGGGGTTGTGTTGGTATGGAGGGTTGTGTTGGTATGTGTTGAGTACGGAGGTTGTGTTGGTATGGGGTTGTGTTGGTAGGGAGGGTGGGGAGGGGTTGTGTTGGTATGGAGGGTTGTGTTGGTATTGTGTTGAGGGAGGGGGTTGTGTTGGTAGGGAGGGGTTGTGTTGGTATGGGGTTGTGTTGGTACGGAGGGTTGTGTTGGTATGGAGGGGTTGTGTTGGTATGGGTTGTGTTGGTATGGGGGGGTTGTGTTGGTAGGGAGGGGTTGTGTTGGTATGGAGGGGGTTGTGTTGGTATGGAGTGGGGTTGTGTTGGTATGGAGGGGTTGTGTTGGTACGGAGGGGGTTGTGTTGGTATGGAGGGGTTGTGTTGGTATGGAGGGGGTTGTGTTGGTATGGAGGGGGTTGTGTTGGTATGGAGGTTGTGTTGGTATGGAGGGGTTGTGTTGGTATGGAGGGGTTGGTTGGTATGGAGGGGGTTGTGTTGGTATGGAGGTTGTGTTGGTATGGAGGGGGGCTTGTGTTGGTATGGAGGGGGTTGTGTTGGTATGGAGGGGGTTGTGTTGGTATGGAGTGTTGTGTTGGTATGGAGGGGGTTGTGTTGGTATGGAGTGGGGTTGTGTTGGTATGGAGGGGGTTGTGTTGGTATGGAGGGGGTTGTGTTGGTATGGAGTGGGGTTGTGTTGGTATGGAGGGGGTTGTGTTGGTATGGGAGGGGTTGTGTTGGTATGGAGTGGGGTTGTGTTGGTATGGAGGGTTGTGTTGGTATGGAGGGTTGTGTTGGTATGGAGGGGGGTTGTGTTGGTATGGAGTGGGGTTGTGTTGGTATGGAGTGGGGTTGTGTTGGTATGGAGGGGGTTGTGTTGGTTGTATGGAGAGTTGTGTTGGTATGGAGTGGGGTTGTGTTGGTATGGAGGGGGGTTGTGTTGGTATGGAGGGGGTTGTGTTGGTATGGAGTGGGGTTGTGTTGGTATGGAGGGGGTTGTGTTGGTATGGAGTGGGGTTGTGTTGGTATGGAGTGGGGTTGTGTTGGTATGGAGGGGGTTGTGTTGGTATGGAGTGGGGTTGTGTTGGTAGGGAGTGGGGTTGTGTTGGTATGGAGTGGGGTTGTGTTGGTAGGGAGTGGGGTTGTGTTGGTATGGAGTGGGGTTGTGTTGGTATGAGTGGGGTTGTGTTGGTATGGAGTGGGGTTGTGTTGGTATGGAGTGGGGTTGTGTTGGTAGGGAGTGGGGTTGTGTTGGTAGGGAGTGGGGTTGTGTTGGTACGGAGTGCGGTTGTGTTGGTACGGAGTGCGGTTGTGTTGGTATGGAGTGGGGTTGTGTTGTATGGAGTGGGTTTGTGTTGGTAGGAGTTTGTGTTGGTATGGAGTGGGGTGTGTGGTATGGAGGGGGTTGTGTTGGTATGGAGTGGGGTTGTGTTGGTATGGAGTGGGGTTGTGTTGGTATGGAGGGTTGTGTTGGTAGGGAGGGGGGCTGTGTTGGTAGGGAGGGGTTGTGTTGGTAGGGAGGGGTTGTGTTGGTAGGAGGGGTTGTGTTGGTATGGAGGGGTTGTGTTGGTATGGAGGGGGTTGTGTTGGTATGGAGGGGGTTGTGTTGGTATGGAGTGGGGTTGTGTTGGTATGGAGTGGGGCTTGTGTTGGTATGGAGGGGTTGTGTTGGTATGGAGTGGGGTTGTGTTGGTAGGGAGTGGGGTTGTGTTGGTAGGGAGTGGGGTTGTGTTGGTATGGAGTGGGGTTGTGTTGGTATGGAGTGGGGTTGTGTTGGTATGGAGTGGGGTTGTGTTGGTATGGAGTGGAGTTGTGTTGGTATGGAGGGGTTGTGTTGGTATGGATTAGTGGGGTAGGGAGTGGGGTTGTGTTGGTATGGAGGGGGCTTTGTGTTGGTAGGGGAGGGGTTGTGTTGGTATGGAGTGGGGTTGTGTTGGTATGGAGGGGGTTGTGTTGGTATGGAGGGGGTTGTGTTGGTATGGAGGGGGTTGTGTTGGTAGGGAGTGCGGTTGTGTTGGTATGGAGGGGGGTTGTGTTGGTATGGAGTGGGGTTGTGTTGGTATGGAGTGGGGTTGTGTTGGTATGGGAGGGGGTTGTGTTGGTATGGAGCTTTCCCGTCACTTCCTTGGCCAATGGCCTGTTCTGTATTTTATAGCATCATCTTGGACATTTTAGCTCATTAGGCTATTCCATTGTTTTGTTATGCATGGTAACACACACACACACACACACACACACACACTCACACTCACACTCACACTCACACTCACACTCACACTCACACTCACACACACACACACACACACATTGTTTTGGTTATCCAATTAATTATTCATACATTTTAGCAACATATGTTGGCTTCCGTGCATAACAGGTGGCAGCAGGCTAAACATGTCTGGAAGTTCGGCCCATGTTGTTTACACTGTTATTCGCAGGCTACTGGACTCCAGATGCAGAATAGGCTGATCTGATGCAATAAGCCCATGTTTATTCAAGACAGGGCTTAGGCAGGCACACACACACACACACACACACACACACACACACACACACACACACACACACACACACACAGCGGAAGTTGCTGGATATTTGGCAGGAACTGGAGCAGATTCTAACGACATGTGGCCGGGCCGTACACTGTCATGCTGAACCATGAGGTGATGGAGGCGGATGAATGGCACGACAACGGGGCTCAGGATTTCATCACGGTATCTCTGTGCATAAAAATGTACACTGATAAAAATGCAATTGTGTTCGTTGTCCGTAGCTTGTGCCTGTCCATACCATAACCCCACCGCCACCATGGGGCACTCTGTTCACAACGTTGACATCAGCAAACCACTCGCCCTCACAATGCCATACACGTGTGGTCTGCGGTTGTGAAGCCGGTTGGACTTACTGTCAAATTCTCTAAAACGATGTTGGAGGTGGCTTATGGTAGAGAAATTAACATGATTTGGCAACCGCTCTGGTGGACATTCCTTGCAGTCAGCATGCCAAATGCACACTCCCTGAAAACTTCGAGACATCTGTAGCATTGTGTTGTGTGACTGAACTGCACATTTTAGAGTGGCCCTTTTATTGTCCCCCCAGCACAAGGTTCACCTGTGTAGTGATCATGCTGTTTAATCAGCTTCTTGATATGCCACACCTGTCAGGTGGATGGATTATCTTTGGGTAAAGGAGAAATGCTCACTGACAGGGATGTAAACAGATTTGTGCACAACATCTGAGAGAAATAAGCTTTTTGTTGCGTATGATATTGTTTTTCAGTTTTTTTTTGTATATTTTATTTCAGTGTAAAACATGGGGTACAACACTTTACACACACACACACATATTGTTTTTTCAGTTTTATTTTGTATTTCTTTTTACAGTGTACTGTTACACACACACACACACACACACACACACACACACACACACACACACACACACACACACAGGTGTATGCCCTATAATGTTGTTTACATAAAGCTATAACGGTAGTGTAATCTGTCATCTTCAACCTGTTCCTTCAAGCCCAGAGTCACACTATTAGAAGTGGCACTTAATTCCCTAGTTAGTGCACTACTTTTGACCAGATATCTATGGGCCCTGGTTAAAAGTAGTACACTAACTAGGGAATAAGTGCCATTTGGGATGCTGACTATGTATTTGCATAACTGTATCCCAAGGTAGTTGGTCGTATCCGGGCTTTTCCCAGGAAAAGGCGTGTGTGTGTGTGTGTGTGTGTGTGTGTGTGTGTGTGTGTGTGTGTGTGTGTGTGTGTGTGTGTGTGTGTGTGTGTGTGTGTGTGTGTTTGTGTGTGTGTGTGTGTGTGTGTGTGTGTGTGTGTGTGTGTGTGTGTGTGTGTGTGTGTTGTGTGTGTGTGTGTTTGTCTAAAGCTGTTACTGCCACATCAGCGGTTACAAATCATGACGGCAGTTAACCATCCACTTAACC
>NW_026286785.1:0-4059 GCF_023373465.1 Oncorhynchus keta | reverse complement strand
CTGTAACGAGTTTCCTCCTCTCTTCCGAAGAGGAGAGGCGAAACGGATCAGAGGACCAATACGCGGCGTGGTAATTTTCCATGGTACTTTTAATGCTTTAAGGTACACATGAACAAACTAACAAAACAAGAAAACGTGAAAACTCAAATTACAGTCCTATCTGGTGCACACACAAAGACAGGAAACAATCACCCACAAACACACAGTGAAACCCAGGCCACCTAAGTATGATTCTCAAACCTAGACACCTGCCTCTGAAACATAGAAACATAGAAATTCCCAAAACCTAGGACAACAAACAGATCCCAAATCAACTCCTCACGCCTGACCATACTAACTAAACACAAAAACACAAAAATAAAGGTCAGAACGTGATGTACCCCCTCAAAGAAAGACTGGGCCGCAAAACCTTGACCTATAGAGGGTCTGGGTGGGGTGCATCTGTCCGCGTGGCGTTCTGGGCGCGGGACGCGGACCCCACTTCACCATTGTCTTTGTCCGCCTCCGTGGCTTTCACCATGGCAACCCCTTCAATGACCCCCACTGGACAGAGGGGCAGCTCGGGACAGAGGGGCAGAAGCCTGACAGAGGGGTAGGGGGCTCTTGGACAGAGGGACAGGGGCTGGGCGCTTCTGGGCTGAGGGGCTCTGGCGCCTCTGGGCTGAGGGGCTCTGGCGCCTCTGGGCTGAGGGGCTCTGGCGCCTGGGCTGAGGGGCTCTGGCGCCTGGAGCTGAGGGGCTCTGGCGCCTCTGGGCTGAGGGGCTCTGGCGCCTGGGCTGAGGCCTCTGGCGCCCGGACAGGGGGACGCTCTGGCAGCGGCGCCGGACAGGCGGGAGGCTCCGGCAGCGGCGCCGGACAGGCGGGAGGCCCGGCATGCGCCGGATAGGAGGGACGCTCCGCAGCGGCGCCGGACAGGCGGGAGGCCCGCAGCGGCGCCGGACAGGCGGGACGCCCGGCAGTGGCGCTCGACAGGCGGGACGCCCGCAGCGCGCCGGACAGGCGGGAGGCCTGCAGCGGCGCCGGACAGGCGGGACGGCTCCGGCAACGGCGCCGGACAGGCGGGAGCACCTGCAGAGAGCGCCCGGAGCAGGCGGGAGCTGCTCAGGAGCGGCAGCGGCGCCGGACAGGCGGGAGGCTCCAGCAGCGGCGCCCGGACAGGAGGGAGGCCCGCAGCGGCGCCGGACAGGCGGAGCACTCTGCAGCGAGAGGAGACAGGCGGGAGAGCAGCCGCCGGTGGCGTGGACGCTGCCCGGCAGCAGCGCCGACAGGCGGGAGGCTCGCAGCAGCCGGACAGGCGGGACGCCCAGCAGCGGGGGCCGGACAGGCGGGAGGCCCGGGCAGCGGTGCCCGGACAGGGCGGGAGGCCTGGCAGTGGCGCGCGGACAGGCGGGAGGCCCGACAGCGGAGGCTCGGACAGCGGCGCCGGGACAGGCGGGAGGCCCGCAGCGGCGCCGGACAGGCGGAGGCTCCGGCAGCGCGCCCGGCGGAGGCTCCGGAGGCGGGAGGCTCCGCAGCGGCGCCCGGACAGGCGGGAGGCTCCGCAGCGGCCCGGACAGGCGGGAGCACCTGCAGGGAGGAGATTGAGAGACAGCCTGGTGCGTGGGCCTGCCACAGAACTACCAGGCTGGGGAGACTTTCAGGAGGCTGGTGTTAGGAGGAGCCTGAAAGACCGGGCTGTGGGGGAGCACTGGAGCTCTGGGTGCGCAACCTGGCACCACTTCCCCAGGCTGGACAATCCACTGAGCCCGGACCCTCAAAAGTGCAGGCACAGGTTGAACTGGGCTGTGGGTAAGCACGGGAGATCTAGTGCTTACTACACGCACCTCTCCCCTAGGCTCCACTCCCACAGTTGCTCCGGTACGAGCCGGAGCGCAGGCAGAGGACGCACTGCACCCTCCCAGCGCCCGGAGACACAGCACGAGAGCCGGCAGGATAACCTGGACCAAGACTGCGTACGTTAACCAGACCCGCTGAGCAGGCACCATACGCCCTGGCTCAATGCCCACACTCGCATGGCACTCTCGGGGCTGCCCTATAGCGCACCGGGCCATGGACACGCACTGGCGACACTGTGCGCTCAACCGCATAACACGGTGCCTGACCAGTAATGCGCTGCTCATAATAAGCACGAGGAGTGAGCTCAGGTCTGCTACCTGGCTTAGTACCACCGTGTGCCCCCCCAAAAAAAAAATTTGGGGCTGCCTCTCGGTGACCTTGGCTGTGCACTGCCGTGCTGGTCCTCATATTGCCGCCGATCAGCTTTCGCTGCCTCCAGCTCTGCTTTGGGGCTGCGATTTTCCCAGCCCGTGCCCAGGGTCCCTCTCCGTTCAATATCTGCTCCCATGTCCAGGAGTCCTGTGATGGTGGCCTCTGTTGTTGATGCTGCTGCTGCTGTCGTCGCTGTCCTTTACCACGCCGCTTGGTCCGATTGTGGTGGGTGATTCTGTAACGAGTTTCCTCCTCTTCTTCCGAAGAGGAGAGGCGAAACGGATCAGAGGACCAATACGCGGCGTGGTAATTTTCCATGGTACTTCTTTAATGCTTTAAGGTACACATGAACAAACTAACAAAACAAGAAAACGTGAAAACTCAAATTACAGTCCTATCTGGTGCATACACAAAGACAGGAAACAATCACCCACAAACACACAGTGAAACCCAGGCCACCTAAATTATGATTCTCAATCAGAGACAACTAATGACACCTGCCTCTGATTGAGAACCATACTAGGCCGAAACATAGAAATTCCCAAAACCTAGACAAACAAACATAGACTGCCCACCCAACTCACGCCCTGACCATACTAACTAAACACAAAACACAAAAAATAAAGGTCAGAACGTGACATTTTCAATAAATGTGAACAAAAATTAAAATATATATTTTATTTATTTAACATTTATTTAACCAGGAAGGGCTCATTGAGGTTAAAATCTCTTTTTCAAGAGCTCCCTGGCCAAGATAGGGAGCACCAAGTCATTACAAAAAAATTACAGACAGACAACATGAAAAACTACAAGTAATCTGGTAAAAACAATTGATTTCACAAGAGTATAAAACAGCAAATTAAAAACATTGACAGGTCAGGGAATCAGCCTCAAAATCCTTCATCAGTGATTTAAAAACACCAAGTTCTTCCAGTTTAAAAGTATTTTGTAAGGTGTTCCAAGACAATGGCGCAGAGTACATAAAAGCCCTTTTACCAAATGCAGTTCGGACATTTGGAACAGTTAGCAGGATAAAGTCCAGCAAACGAAGAGTACCCACTACATTTCTGAACAATAAAAATGCACAAATAAAAAGTAGTAAACCCAAAATGGCTTTGTAAATAAAAGTATACCAGCACTTGAGGCCTACAAGTGACTAGAGGCCAGCCAACCCAGGAATACAAAGTGCAGTGGTGGGTAAGGGTTTGCAGTTTTAAAATAAATCTCAAGTGCCATGGTAAAGAGTGTCGATTGATCTCAAACACTGAGTGGAAGCATTCATATATAAAATATCCCCATAGTCTATTGAAGGCATACATGTAGCTGATACTAGCCTCCTTCTGGCTTCAAAAGAAAAACAGGCCTTATATAAAATAAAATCCCAATTTCAGCTTCAATGTTTTTGTAAGTTGTTTAATATGCAATTTATTAATTACCTACTACTACTTAATTACTCAGTACCTCCAGGCTCTGATCAGTCCCTACACCCAAACAAGGGCACTGCGTTCATCCACCTCTGGCCTGCTCGCCTCCCTACCACTGAGGAAGTACAGTTCCCGCTCAGCCCAGTCAAAACTGTTCGCTGCTCTGGCTCCCCAATGGTGGAACACACTCCCTCACGACGCCAGGACAGCGGAGTCAATCACCACCTTCCGGAGACACCTGAAACCCCACCTCTTTAAGGAATACCTAGGATAGGATAAAGTAATCCCTCACCCCCTTAAAAGATTTAGATGCACTATTGTAAAGTGATGGCTGTTCCACTGGATGTCATAAGGTTGAATGCACCAATTTGTAAGTCGCTCTGGATAAGAGCGTCTGCTAAATGACTTAAATGTAATGTAAATGTAA
>NW_026286784.1:0-10708 GCF_023373465.1 Oncorhynchus keta | reverse complement strand
CTACAGGGTCAGTAGGGAGACTACAGTACAGTAGGGAGACTACAGTAGGAGACTCAGGGTAGTAGGAGACTACTGGCCGTGGGAGAGACTACTGGGTCAGTAGGGAGACTACAGGGTCAGTAGGGAGACTACAGTAGGGAGACAGGGGTAGAGGGAGCTAGGGAGACTACAGTAGGAGACTACAGGGTCAGTAGGAGACTACTGGGTCAGTAGGGAGACTACAGGGTCAGTAGGAGACTACAGTAGGGGAGACTACAGGGAGAGTACAGGGTCAGTAGGTACAGGGTCAGTAGGGAGACTACAGTAGGGAGACTAGTAGGTAGACTACAGTAGGAGACAGGGTCAGTAGGGAGACTACAGTAGGGAGACTAGAGTAGGGGAGACTACAGGGTCAGTAGGAAGACTACAGGGTCAGTAGGAGACTACAGTAGGAGACTAGAGTAGGGAGACTACAGTAGGGAGACTACAGGATCAGTAGGAGACTACAGGGTCAGTAGGAAACTACAGTAGGGAGACTACATGGTCAGTAGGAGACTACAGGGTCAGTTGGGGAGACTACAGGGTCAGTAGGGAGACTACAGTAGGAGACTATTGGGTCAGTAGGGAGACTACAGTAGGGGAGACTACATGGTCAGTAGGGAGACTACAGGGTCAGCTGGGAGACTACAGGGTGGGAGGTTACAGTAGGGAGACTAGAGGGTCAGTAGGAGACTACAGTAGGGAGACTGTTGGTCAGTAGGGAGACCAGTAGGGAGACTACATGGTCAGTAGGAGACTACAGGGTCAGGAGGAGACAACAGTAGGGAGACTACAGGGTCAGTAGGAGACTACAGTAGGGAGACTACATGGTCAGTAGGAGACTACAGGATCAGTAGGAGACTACAGGGTCAGTAGGGAGACTACAGTAGGAGACTACAGGGTCAGTAGGGGAGACTACAGGGCCAGTAGGAGATTACAGTCAGTAGGAGACTACAGTACAGTAGGGAGACTACAGGGTCAGTAGGAGACTACAGTACAGTAGGGAGACTACAGTAGGGAGACGACAGGGTCAGTAGGGAGACTACTGGGTCAGTAGGGAGACTACTGGGTCAGTAGGGAAACTAGAGGGACAGTAGGGAAACTACAGGGTCAGTAGGGAGACTACAGTAGGGAGACTACAGTAGGGAGACTACAGGGTCAGTAGGGAGACTACAGTAGGGAGACTACAGGGACAGTAGGGAGACTACAGGGTCAGTAGGGAGACTACAGTAGGGAAACTACAGGGTCAGTAGGGAGACTAGAGGGACAGTAGGGAGACTACAGGGTCAGTAGGGAGACTAGAGGGACAGTCGGGAGATTACAGTAGGGAGACTACAGGTTCAGTGAGGGGAGACTACAGGGTCAGTAGGGAGACTACTGGGTCAGTAGGGAGACTAGAGGGACAGTAGGGAAACTACAGTAGGGAGACTACAGAGACTACAGTAGGAGACTACAGGGTCAGTAGGAGACTACAGTAGAGAGACTACAGGGACAGTAGGGAGACTACAGGGTCAGTAGGGAGACTACAGTAGGGAAACTACAGGGTCAGTAGGGAGACTAGAGGGACAGTAGGGAGACTACAGGGTCAGTAGGGAGACTAGAGGGACAGTCGGGAGATTACAGTAGGGAGACTACAGGTTCAGTAGGGAGACTACAGGGTCAGTAGGGAGACTACAGGGTCAGTAGGGAGACTACAGTAGGGAGACTACAGGGTCAGTAGGGAGACTACTGGGTCAGTAGGGAGACTACTGGGTCAGTAGGGAGACTACAGGGTCAGTAGGGAGACTACAGTAGGGAGACTAGAGTAGGGAGACTACAGTAGGGAGAGTACAGGGTCAGTAGGGAGACTACAGGGTCAGTAGGGAGACTACAGTAGGGAGACAACAGGGTCAGTAGGGAGACTACAGTAGGGAGACTAGAGTAGGGAGACTACAGGGTCAGTAGGAAGACTACAGGGTCAGTAGGGAGACTACAGTAGGGAGACTAGAGTAGGAGACTACAGTAGGGAGACTACAGGATCAGTAGGAGACTACAAGGTCAGTAGGAAACTACAGTAGGGAGACTACATGGTCAGTAGGGAGACTACAGGGTCAGTTGGGGAGACTACAGGGTCAGTAGGGGAGACCAGTAGGAGACTATTGGGTCAGTAGGGAGACTACAGTAGGGGAGACTATTGGGTCAGTAGGGAGACTACAGTAGGGAGACTACATGGTCAGTAGGGAGACTACAGGGTCAGGAGGGAGACAACAGTAGGGAGACTACAGGGTCAGTAGGGAGACTACAGTAGGGAGACTACATGGTCAGTAGGGAGACTACAGGATCAGTAGGGAGACTACAGGGTCAGTAGGGAGACTACAGTAGGGAGACTACAGGGTCAGTAGGTAGACTACAGTAGGGAGACAACAGGGTCAGTAGGGAGACTACAGTAGGGAGACTAGAGTAGGGAGACTACAGGGTCAGTAGGAAGACTACAGGGTCAGTAGGGAGACTACAGTAGGGAGACTAGAGTAGGGAGACTACAGTAGGGAGACTACAGGATCAGTAGGGAGACTACAGGGTCAGTAGGGAAACTACAGTAGGGAGACTACATGGTCAGTAGGGAGAGTACAGGGTCAGTTGGGAGACTACAGGGTCAGTAGGGAGACTATAGTAGGGAGACTATTGGGTCAGTAGGGAGACTACAGTAGGGAGACTACATGGTCAGTAGGGAGACTACAGGGTCAGTTGGGAGACTACAGGGTCAGTAGGGAGACTACAGTAGGGAGACTATTGGGTCAGTAGGGAGACTACAGTAGGGAGACTACAGGGTCAGTAGGGAGACTACAGTAGGGAAACTACAGGGTCAGTAGGGAGACTAGAGGGACAGTAGGGAGACTACAGGGTCGGTAGGGAGACTAGAGGGACAGTCGGGAGACACAGTAGGGGAAGTTACAGGTCCAGTAGGAGACTGACAGGGTCAGTAGGGAGACACTGGGTCAGTAGGAGACTACTGGGCCCCAGTAGAGACCAGAGGGACAGTAGGGAAACTACAGGGTCAGGGGTAGAGAGACTACAGTAGGAGACTACAGTAGGGAGACTACAGGGTCAGTAGGGGAGACTACAGTAGGAGACTACAGGGACAGTAGGAGACTACAGGGTCAGTAGGAGACTACAGTAGGAAACTACAGGGTCAGTAGGGAGACTAGAGGGACAGTAGGGAGACTACAGGGTCAGTAGGAGACTAGAGGGACAGTCGGGGAGATTACAGTAGGGAGACTACAGGTTCAGTAGGAGACTACAGGGTCAGTAGGGAGACTACAGGGTCAGTAGGGAGACTACAGTAGGGAGACTACAGGGTCAGTAGGGAGACTACTGGGTCAGTAGAGACTACTGGGTCAGTAGGGAGACTACAGGGTCAGTAGGAGACTACAGTAGGGAGACTAGAGTAGGAGACTACAGTAGGGAGAGTACAGGGTCAGTAGGGAGACTACAGGGTCAGTAGGGAGACTACAGTAGGGAGACTACAGGGTCAGTAGGTAGACTACAGTAGGGAGACAACAGGGTCAGTAGGGAGACTACAGTAGGGAGACTAGAGTAGGGAGACTACAGGGTCAGTAGGAAGACTACAGGGTCGTAGGGAGACTACAGTAGGGAGACTACAGGATCAGTAGGGAGACTACAGGGTCAGTAGGGAAACTACAGTAGGGAGACTACATGGTCAGTAGGGAGACTACAGGGTCAGTTGGGAGACTACAGGGTCAGTAGGGAGACTACAGTAGGGAGACTATTGGGTCAGTAGGGAGACTACAGTAGGGAGACTACATGGTCAGTAGGGAGACTACAGGGTCAGTTGGGAGACTACAGGGTCAGTTGGGAGGTTACAGTAGGGAGACTAGAGGGTCAGTAGGGAGACTACAGTAGGGAGACTATTGGGTCAGTAGGGAGACTACAGTAGGGAGACTACATGGTCAGTAGGGAGACTACAGGGTCAGGAGGGAGACAACAGTAGGGAGACTACAGGGTCAGTAGGGAGACTACAGTAGGGAGACTACATGGTCAGTAGGGAGACTACAGGATCAGTAGGGAGACTACAGGGTCAGTAGGGAGACTACAGTAGGGAGACTACAGGGTCAGTAGGTAGACTACAGTAGGGAGACAACAGGGTCAGTAGGGAGACTACAGTAGGAGACTAGAGTAGGGAGACTACAGGGTCAGTAGGAAGACTACAGGGTCAGTAAGGAGACTACAGTAGGGAGACTAGAGTAGGGAGACTACAGTAGGGAGACTACAGGATCAGTAGGAGACTACAGGGTCAGTAGAAACTACAGTAGGAGACTACATGGTCAGTAGGGAGACTACAGGGTCAGTTGGGAGACTACAGGGTCAGTAGGGAGACCACAGTAGGAGACTATTGGGTCAGTAGGGAGACTACAGTGAGGGGAGACTACATGGTCAGTAGGGAGACTACAGGTCAGTTGGGAGACTACAGGGTCAGTTGGGAGGTTACAGTAGGGAGACTAGAGGGTCAGTAGGAGACTACAGTAGGGGAGACTATTGGGTCAGTAGGGAGACTACAGTAGGGAGACTACATGGTCAGTAGGGAGACTACAGGGTCAGGAGGAGACAACAGTAGGGAGACTACAGGGTCAGTAGGAGACTACAGTAGGGAGACTACATGGTCAGTAGGGAGACTACAGGATCAGTAGGGAGACTACAGGGTCAGTAGGGAGACTGCAGTAGGGAGACTACAGGGTCAGTAGGGAGACTACAGGGCCAGTAGGGAGATTACAGTAGGGAGACTACAGTAGGGAGACTACAGTACAGTAGGGAGACTACAGGGTCAGTAGGGAGACTACAGTACAGTAGGGAGACTACAGTAGGGAGACGACAGGGTCAGTAGGGAGACTACTGGGTCAGTAGGGAGACTACTGGGTCAGTAGGGAGACTAGAGGGACAGTAGGGAAACTACAGGGTCAGTAGGGAGACTACAGTAGGGAGACTACAGTAGGGAGACTACAGGGTCAGTAGGGAGACTACAGTAGGGAGACTACAGGGACAGTAGGGAGACTACAGGGTCAGTAGGAGACTACAGTGGGAAACTGCAGGGTCAGTAGGGAGACTAGAGGGACAGTAGGGAGACTACAGGGTCAGTAGGGAGACTAGAGGGACAGTCGGGAGAGTTACGGTAGGGAGACTACAGGTTCAGTAGGAGACTTACCTTGGGGTCAGTAGGAGACTACTGGGTCAGTAGGGAGACTACTGGGTCAGTAGGGAGACTAGAGGGACAGTAAGAAACTTACAGGGTCAGTAGGGGAGACTACAGTGAGGAGACTACAGTAGGGAGACTACAGGGTCAGTAGGAGACTACAGTAGGAGACTACAGGGACAGTAGGGAGACTACAGGGTCAGTAGGGAGACTACAGTAGGGAAACTACAGGGTCAGTAGGGAGACTAGAGGGACAGTAGGGAGACTACAGGGTCAGTAGGGAGACTAGAGGGACAGTCGGGAGATTACAGTAGGGAGACTACAGGTTCAGTAGGGAGACTACAGGGTCAGTAGGGAGACTAGAGGGACAGTAGGGAGACTACAGTAGGGAGACTACAGTAGGGAGACTACAGGGTCAGTAGGGAGACTACAGTAGGGAGACTACAGGGACAGTAGGGAGACTACAGGGTCAGTAGGGAGACTACAGTAGGGAAACTACAGGGTCAGTAGGGAGACTAGAGGGACAGTAGGGAGACTACAGGGTCAGTAGGGAGACTAGAGGGACAGTCGGGAGATTACAGTAGGGAGACTACAGGTTCAGTAGGGAGACTACAGGGTCAGTAGGGAGACTACAGGGTCAGTAGGGGGACTACAGGGTCTATAGGGAGTCTACAGGGTAAGTAGGGAGACTACAGGGTCAGTAGGGAGACTACAGTAGGGAGACTACAGGGTCAGTAGGGAGACTACTGGGTCAGTAGGGAGACTACTGGGTCAGTAGGGAGACTACAGGGTCAGTAGGGAGACTACAGTAGGGAGACTAGAGTAGGGAGACTACAGTAGGGAGAGTACAGGGTCAGTAGGGAGACTACAGGGTCAGTAGGGAGACTACAGTAGGGAGACTACAGGGTCAGTAGGTAGACTACAGTAGGGAGACAACAGGGTCAGTAGGGAGACTACAGTAGGGAGACTAGAGTAGGGAGACTACAGGGTCAGTAGGAAGACTACAGGGTCGTAGGGAGACTACAGTAGGGAGACTACAGGATCAGTAGGGAGACTACAGGGTCAGTAGGGAAACTACAGTAGGGAGACTACATGGTCAGTAGGAGACTACAGGGTCAGTTGGGAGACTACAGGTCAGTAGGGAGACTACAGTAGGGAGACTATTGGGTCAGTAGGGGAGACTACAGTAGGGAGACTACATGGTCAGTAGGGAGACTACAGGGTCAGTTGGGAGACTACAGGGTCAGTTGGGAGGTTACAGTAGGGAGACTGGGGGTCAGTAGGGAGACTACAGTAGGGAGACTATTGGGTCAGTAGGAGACTACAGTAGGGAGACTACATGGTCAGTAGAGACTACAGGGTCAGGAGGGAGACAACAGTAGGAGACTACAGGGTCAGTAGGGAGACTACAGTAGGGAGACTACATGGTCAGTAGGGAGACTACAGGATCAGTAGGGAGACTACAGGGTCAGTAGGGAGACTACAGTAGGGAGACTACAGGGTCAGTAGGTAGACTACAGTAGGGAGACAACAGGGTCAGTAGGGAGACTACAGTAGGGAGACTAGAGTAGGGAGACTACAGGGTCAGTAGGAAGACTACAGGGTCAGTAGGGAGACTACAGTAGGGAGACTACAGGAGACTCAGTAGGGAGACTACAGGGTCAGTAGGGAAACTACAGTAGGGAGACTACATGGTCAGTAGGGAGACTACAGGGTCAGTTGGGAGACTACAGGGTCAGTAGGGAGACTACAGTAGGGAGACTATTGGGTCAGTAGGGAGACTACAGTAGGGAGACTACATGGTCAGTAGGGAGACTACAGGGTCAGTTGGGAGACTACAGGGTCAGTTGGGAGGTTACAGTAGGGAGACTAGAGGGTCAGTAGGGAGACTACAGTAGGGAGACTATTGGGTCAGTAGGGAGACTACAGTAGGGAGACTACATGGTCAGTAGGGAGACTACAGGGTCAGGAGGGAGACAACAGTAGGGAGACTACAGGGTCAGTAGGGAGACTACAGTAGGGAGACTACATGGTCAGTAGGGAGACTACAGGATCAGTAGGGAGACTACAGGGTCAGTAGGGAGACTACAGTAGGGAGACTACAGGGTCAGTAGGGAGACTACAGGGCCAGTAGGGAGATTACAGTAGGGAGACTACAGTAGGGAGACTACAGTACAGTAGGGAGACTACAGGGTCAGTAGGGAGACTACAGTACAGTAGGGAGACTACAGTAGGGAGACGACAGGGTCAGTAGGGAGACTACTGGGTCAGTAGGGAGACTACTGGGTCAGTAGGGAGACTAGAGGGACAGTAGGGAAACTACAGGGTCAGTAGGGAGACTACAGTAGGGAGACTACAGTAGGGAGACTACAGGGTCAGTAGGGAGACTACAGTAGGGAGACTACAGGGACAGTAGGGAGACTACAGGGTCAGTAGGGAGACTACAGTAGGGAAACTACAGGGTCAGTAGGGAGACTAGAGGGACAGTAGGGAGACTACAGGGTCAGTAGGGAGACTAGAGGGACAGTCGGGAGATTACAGTAGGGAGACTACAGGTTCAGTAGGGAGACGACAGGGTCAGTAGGGAGACTACTGGGTCAGTAGGGAGACTACTGGGTCAGTAGGGAGACTAGAGGGACAGTAGGGAAACTACAGGGTCAGTAGGGAGACTACAGTAGGGAGACTACAGTAGGGAGACTACAGGGTCAGTAGGGAGACTACAGTAGGGAGACTACAGGGACAGTAGGGAGACTACAGGGTCAGTAGGGAGACTACAGTAGGGAAACTACAGGGTCAGTAGGGAGACTAGAGGGACAGTAGGGAGACTACAGGGTCAGTAGGGAGACTAGAGGGACAGTCAGGGAGATTACAGTAGGGAGACTACAGGTTCAGTAGGGAGACTACAGGGTCAGTAGGGAGACTAGAGGGACAGTAGGGAGACTACAGTAGGAGACTGCAGTAGGGAGACTACAGGGTCAGTAGGGAGACCAGTAGGGAGACTACAGGGACAGTAGGGAGACTACAGGGTCAGTAGGGAGACTACAGTAGGGAAACTACAGGGTCAGTAGGGAGACTAGAGGGACAGTAGGGAGACTACAGGGTCAGTAGGGAGACTAGAGGGACAGTCGGGAGATTACAGTAGGGAGACTACAGGTTCAGTAGGGAGACTACAGGGTCAGTAGGGAGACTACAGGGTCAGTAGGGAGAGTACAGGGTCAGTAGAGAGACCACAGTAGAGAGACTACATTGTCAATATGGAAACTTCAGTAGGGAGAGTTCAGTAGATATATGCGTGCTACAAGTGGGTGCTGATATGGTGACCAGTGAGCTGAGATAAGACGGGGCTTTACCTAGCAGACACTTGTAGATAACCTGGAGCCAGTGGGTTTGGCGACGAGTATGAAGAGAGGACCAGCCAACAAGAGCGTACATGTCACAGTGGTGCGTAGAATATGGGGCTTTGGTGACAAAACGGATGGCACTGTGATGGACTGCATCCAATTTGTTGAGTAGGTGTTGGAGGGTATTTTGTAAATGACATCACAAAGTCGAGGGGATTGGTAGGATGGTCAGTTTTTACGAGGGAATGTTTGGCAGCATGAGAAGGAGGTTTTGTTACGATTCTCGATTTAATTTTGGATTGTAAATGCTTAATGTGAGTCTGGGAGAACCAAGGGCTGCATCTGTTTCTGATCCTACATTTTTTGAAAGGGGAATGCTTATTTTTAAGATGGTGAAAGCACTTTTAAAGAAAACCAGGCATCCTCTACTGATGGGATGAGGTCAATTATCCTTCCAGGATACCTGGGCCAGGTCGATTAGAAGAGCCTGCTCGTGACGTGTTATAGGAGCGTTTGACAGTGATGAGGGGTGGTCAGGTGATCCGCGCACCCATTACGGATGCAGGTAATGAGGCAGTGATCACTGAGTTTCTGGTTGAAAACAGCAGAGGTGTATTTGGAGGGCAGGTTGGTTAGGATGATATCTATGAGGGCGCCCGTGTTTACGTATTTGGGGTTGTACCTGATGGGTTCATTTATCATTTTGTGAGATTGAGGGCACAAGCTTGGGTGTAGGATGGCCGTGGTGTTAAGCATGTCCCAGTTTTGGTCACCTAGCAGCTCAAGCTCTGAAGATAGATGGAGGGCAATCAGTTCACATTGTCCCAGGCACAGCTGGGGGCAGAGGGTGGTCTACAGCAAGCGGCAATGGTGAGAGACTTGTTTCTGGAAAGGTGGATTTTTAAAAGTAGAGGCTTGTTTGGGTACAGACCTGGATTGTATAAGACAGAACTTCTGCAGGCTATCTCTACGTAGATTGCAACACCGCCCGTTCATAGCAAGGATTCCATTTTATTTGCAATACATTTGCAAACAAATTGTAAAAAACTGTTTTTGCTTTCTCATTATGGGGTTATTGTGATGTCATTATGGGGTATTGTGATGTCATTATGGGGTATTGTGATGTCATTATGGGTTATTGTGATGTCATTATGGGGTATTGTGATGTCATTATGGGGTATTGTGATGTCATTATGAGGTATTGTGATGTCATTATGGGGTTTGTGAGTAGATTGATGAGAAAATGTTTATTTAATAATAAAATAAAATGTTTATTAATTTTAGGAAAATCATTTTGCACGCACAATTTTTCAGTTTTTGATTTGTTAAAAAGGTTTGAAATATCCACAAAATGTCGTTTCCACTTCATGATTGTGTCCCACTTGTTGCTGATTCTTCAGAAAAATATACAGTTTTCATATCTTTATGTTTGAAGCCTGAAATGTAGCAAAAGTCACAAAGTTCAAGGGAGCTTTTCACCAAAGACACTGTATATACATCATCGGACCACGCAGCCATCCTCACTGAACTTCTGGAGAGTTTTCTGCACTGAGTAAAGGCAAAGGTCACAAAGTTCAAGGGGCCAAGCTCTTTGGCAAGGCACTGTACATCATTGCATGGATGATAAGCTACACCTCATAAAATATTTTGAGACAAATTACAGACAGTAGCCCAAAGTATCAAATTAGAACTCAGTTGATTGAAATAGGCCTATGGCCTACAGATTACATTTTAATGCAGTCATCTTGGTTTTAATTTGAAGAATATTTATAGATCACTTGTTTGTGTTAATTGGAAAGAGATTGGCAACTTTGTTTTTGGGATTATCTGAGTCACAGAGAAAGGATACACCAAGTGAATTTAAGTTTAACAGAGATCTACTGTGTAAAAGCTACGGAAAGGCAAAAAACATCTAACAACGCATTTAACTACAAGTCGCTAGATGCAGGCGATAGAATTATGAGTACTAATAATGCATTGTGTAAGTGATAGTTTTGGGAAAGCAACGGAAATTTAAAGATGCCCTACAAAGGTTTAACAATAAACTTAAGATGTTTTGGGGAAACCAGGCCCTGATCTACAGCTAAGTGGCGCAACCCACGGTGCCTTCACCCAAGAACTGAGAAGAAGCTTGACTTAATAGAATCCATACAGAGAGTTGGAG
>NW_026286783.1:0-5360 GCF_023373465.1 Oncorhynchus keta | reverse complement strand
GACCCACCGCCAAACCGGTCATGCTGGAGCAGGGGTGTCAAAGTCAAATGGGACGGAGGGGCCAAAAAAAATTTAGCTACAAGCCGAGGGCCGGACTGTTCAATGTTCATTGAAAAATTTTTAAATGACGCATATAGTCTAGTGAACCCACTGAACCTACTGAAAACCTAACAAATATATTCCAATATGATCAGATAAATAAAGCAATATTTTCTTATGGCTCTGTCAGTAATCTTTAATTTTCAACAGACACAAAAGACAAATTTCCTTTATATAAAAATCCCCATAACATGAACATTAAATGAAAAAGAAACCGGTATTCAAGGCAACTATCAGTAGCCTATATTTTCTATTTAGCAAAAAGTGGGCTAAATTTACTTCAAAGAAAAAAACAATAATAGCAATTTTCTATCATCCACTCAACTGAAATATTTTAAATATAAATTGATTGAAATACACAAAATAAAGTGCAAAAATCTATTAATCAAAAAACAACACTTTGTTTAAGGAGAAGTAACATGCAGTGAAAAACAAATATTAAACTTTAACTTAAACTTGAACTGAGTAAAATCCTAAATATGTGATTGCACAGTAATGTTCACTTGTTTGAGGTTGAGGGTGATACTTGGTGGTGTCCCATCTTTCCACAAGTTCATCAATGTTCGGGGTAAGGCTCTGAGTTGAGGAAATCCTCAGAATTGAGGGGAGGTGTTCAGCAGTAAGTCGACTTCGTGTGATGTTTTGTCTGGGTCATCAAAGAAAACAGTTGTTCATTACAGGTATGTGCTGCCAAACATAGACAACGTTTGAGCAGCCTGGATGCAGCTGGGGCATTGTGTCGGGAGGAAACGCGAACTCCGCAGCACTGCACTGCCGCATATTTTGCCCCTCAGTGCATCATTGCATTGAGGTCAACTAACCCATTTGGAGGTTTGGTGGTGAGCTTTCCACGCCAACAGCAATGGGTTACCGAGCAGTTCCAACCTGCTTTTTTGTGCTCAAAGTCAGCAAATCGGCGGCCGAAAGTCAGCGGCAAGCATACCTATTTTATATCAGCCAACTGTGCGCCTCGGGAACGCACTGGTAGAGAGCTTTCATGGTCTGGCAGCTGGGAAAGTGGCTCAAATTTTCTTCCGCATCTGCTGCCTCCCACAGAGTCAGTTTGGTTTTAAATGCCTTCACTGTACTGTACATATCAGAGATGACACGATCCCGACTCCTGCAGCTGCAAGTTCATATCTCAGATGACTCGTAATGTCACACAGAAAGCCATTTCACAGAAACATTTCGCCTCGAGTTGTGTTGTGTCTTTCCCTTTGCTGTCCAAGAACAGACAAATCTCCTCACGAAGCTCGAAACATCTTTGAAGCACCTTTCCCTGGCTTAGCCATCGCACCTCTGTGTGATAAGGCAAATCACCATGCTCCGTTTCTAACTCCGTCAGAAATGCCTTGAACTGGCGGTGATTCAAACCTTTGGCTCTGATAAAGTTAACTGTGCGCGTGATGATGCTCATTACATGCTCCATTTTCAAGGCTTTACCGCACAACGCTTCCTGGTGTATGATACAATGATAAGCTGTCAGCTCACCTGTCGCGTTTTCCTCTTGCATCTTTTCCCGTATCTTCGCCACCAGTCCGCTCCTGTGTCCACACATCGCAGGTGCTCCGTCGGTTGTCAAACCCACAAGTTTTTCCCAAGGCAGCTCCATCTCATTTACACATCTTGACACCTCTTCATACAAATCATGCCCCGTAGTTGTGCCATGCATAGGACGTAAAGCCAAAAACTCCTCTGTCACGCTTAGGCTGGAGTCCACTCCGCGGATGAAAATTGACAACTGGGCAATGTCAGAAATGTCGGTGCTCTCATCCACAGCCAAGGAATATGCAATGAAATCTTTTCCTTTTTCACAAGCTGCTCTTTTAGATTGATGGACAACTGGTCTACTCTCTCGGCAATGGTGTTTCTGCTCAGACTCACATTTAAAAAGAGTTGCCTTTTTCTGGGCAAACTTCGTCACAAACTTTAATCATGCAGTTTTTGATGAAATCCCCTCCGTAAATGGCCGGGCTGATTTAGCGATCTCTTCTGCCAAAATAAAACTGGCCTTGACAGCAGCCTGGCCTTGTGATTTGGCTTTTTGAACAGAGCCTGTCGAGATTTGAGGCCTCGTTTTAATTCCTCTGCCTTTTGTAGCCTTTGTTCCATGTCCATATTCTTGTTTTTGTCCGCGTGTTTCGTTTCATAATGTCGTCTCAGATTATACTCTTTCAGTACCGCCACACTTTCTCCACACAGAAGACACACAGGTTTTCCAGCTACCTCCGTGAACAAATACTCCGACTCCCACCTTGTTTGAAACCCCCGGTTCTCAGTGTCCACCTTCCGTTTTGCCATTTTTGATGGGTATCTGAAAGTTAATTTTACTGTGATGCTGACAACTGCTGTGCCAATAAATATTGAAATGAAGCAGCCTACTGCTCGGTGCGTCACCGTTGCATTGTGGGAAATGTAGTATTGGTGCGTGTAAAAGATCTGCGGGCTGCCGGCTTGCTGCGGTCTGCGGGCCGGTTCTAATAATAAATCAAGATCATCCCAGGGGCCGTAAAACCTTCTCGCGGGCCGGATGTGGCCCGCGGGCCTTGACTCTGACATATGTGTGCTGGAGGATGTTGCAGGCAGCAGAACGTTCTCCATGGCATCTCCAGACTCTGTCACGTCTGTCACGTGCTCAGTGTGAACCTGCTTTCATCTGTGAAGAGCACAAGGCGCCATTGGCGAATTTGCCAATCTTGGTGTTTTCTGGCAAATGCCAAACGTCCTGCACGGTGTTGGGCTGTAACCACTCCTTTATTGGGGGTGTCTTGCTAATTGCCTATAATTTCCACCTGTTTTCTATTCTATTTGCACAACATTTGAAAATGTATTGTCAATCAGTGTTGCTTCCTAAGTGGACAGTATGATTTCACAGAAGTGTGATTGACTTGGAGTTACATTGTGTTGTTTAAGTGTTCCCTTTATTTCTTTGAGCAGTGTATATTTTTTAATCTCTAAATGAATTTGTTCAAAACTTTCCAACTATAGTCTCTTGCTTTCTGAGTCAACTACTCACTACATTTTATGCAGTGCTAACTAGCTGTAGCTTATGCTTTCAACACAAGATTAATTCTCTGATCCTTTGATTGGGTGGACAACATGTCAGTTCATGCTGCAAGAGCTCTGAGGTTGGAGGATGTCCTCCGGAAGTTGTCATAATTACTGTGCAAGTCTATGGAAGGGGGTGAGAACCATGATCCTCCTAGGTTTTGTATTAGTCAATATATCTGAAGGAGAACAGAAGCTAGCTGTCCTCCGGATAGACCGTGGTGATACCCTACAGAGTGCCGCGGAGGCTACTGTAGACTAGAGGTCAACCGATAATGGTTTTTCAACGACAATACCGATTATTGGAGGACCATAAAAAAACAATATCGATTAATCTGCCAATTATTTTTTTTGTAACTATGACAATTACAACAATACTGAATGAACACTTATTTTAACTTAATATAATAAATCCATAAAATACATTTAGCCTCAAATAAATAATGAAACATGTTCAATTTGGTTTAAATAATGCAAAAACAAAGTGTTGGAGAAGAAAGTAAAAGTGCAATATGTTCTATGTAAGAAAGCTAACGTTTCAGTTCCTTGCTCAGAACATGAGAACATATGAAAGCTGGTGGTTCCTTTTAACATGAGTCTTCAATATGCCCAGGTAAGAAGTTTTAGGTTGTAGTTATTATAGGACTATTTCCCTCTATACCATTTGTATTTCATTAACCTTTGACTATTGTATGTTCTTATAGGCACTTTAGTATTGCCAGTGTAACAGTAAAGCTTCCGCCCCTCTCCTCGCTCCGACCTGGGCTCGAACCAGGAGCACATCGACAACAGCCACCCTCGAAGCAGCGTTACCCATGCAGAGCAAGGGGGACAACTACTCCAAGTCCCAGAGCGAGTGACATTTGAAACGCTATTAGCACGCACCCCGCTAACTAATCTCGGGAGTTGATAGGCTTGAAGTCATAAACAGCAGAGCTGCTGGCAAAACACACGAAAGTGCTGTTTGAATGAATGCTTACGAGCCTGCTGGTGTCTACCGTCGCTCAGTCAGACTGCTCTATCAAATCAAAGACTTAATTATAACATAATAACACACAGAAATACGAGCCTTAGGTCATTAATATGGTCGAATCCGGAAACTATCATCTCATAAATCTAAATAATCCTGTTACATTGGCACAACCTTCAATATTATGTCATAATTATGTAAAATCCTGGCAAATTAGTTCGCAACGAGCTAGGCGGCCCAAACGGTTGCATATACCCTGACTCTGCGTGCAATGAACGCAAGAGAAGTGACACAATTTCACCTGGTTAATATTGCCTGTTAACCTGGAATTTATTTTAGCTAAATATGCAGGTTTAAAAATATATACTTCTGTGTATTGATTTTAAGAAAGGCATTGATGTTTATGGTAAGGTACAGTCGTGCAACGATTGTGCTTTTTTCGCAAATGCCCTTTTGTTAAATCATCCCCGGTTTGGCGAAGTTGGCCGTCTTTGTTAGGAAGAAATAGTCTTCACACAGTTCGCAACGAGCCAGGCAGCCCAAACTGCTGCATATACCCTGACTCTGTTGCAAGAGAAGTGACACAAATAAATTCATGTTAACTAAATATGCAGGTTTAAAAATGTATACTTGTGTATTGATTTTAAGAAAGGCATTGATGTTTATGGTTAGGTACCCTTTTCACGAATGAGCACCGCATCGATTATATGCAACGCAGGACACGCTAAATAAACTAGTAATATCATCAACCATGTGTAGTTAACTAGTGATTATGATTGATTGTTTTTTATAAGATAAGTTTAATGCTAGCGAGCAACTTCCCTTGGCTTCTTACTGCATTCGCGTAATAGGCAGGCTCCTCGTGGAGTGCAAAGAGAGGCAGGTGGTTAGAGCGCTGGACTAGTTAATTAACCTCTCTAGGGTAGGTGGCAGCAATCGGAATTTTTGATGAAAAGCATGCCCAAATTAAAACGGCCTGCTACTCAGGCCCAGAAGATATGATATGCATATAACTGGTAGATTTGGATAGAAAACACTAAAGTTTCCAAAACGGTTAAAATAGTGTCTGTGAGTATAACAGAACTGAGTTAGCAGGCGAAAACCCAAGAAAAATCAGTTTTGGAAGTTTTTATTTTATTTTTTATTCAATGCCATTACAGTATCCATTGACTTAGGACTCAATTTGCAGTTCTGCCTTCCGCTAGATGTCAACAGTCTTTGTATTCTTATAAATGAGGAGTAA
>NW_026286782.1:0-17500 GCF_023373465.1 Oncorhynchus keta | reverse complement strand
CAGTTCTGTTCCGACAAGGTATTGAACTCTGACTCCACGAGGTCAAAGGTATTGTTCAGTACCATACTGAAGAAACTGAGGGTTCAAACCAAAAGAAGCCTCGAGGAGAGAGGAAGTGTATCTAAGCCAATCACTCACACTGCCATACATAAAAAACAAAAATATAGGAGACAATATACAGCTGGTAAAGTAATCAGCAGAGTTTCTCATCATGCCAAAACACACCTTCACACTTCAGAGAGATACAGAATGATCTAAAACTCAGCATTCTAACTAAAACAAGGGAGAAAAGCACTGGTCTATTCCCTGATGAAACATCTAGCATTCCTGATACAGAATGAGAATCCTATGGGTGTTCGATGGGTCTCTATGGGTGTTCCCCTAAGAGATCTGGAACATGGTTCAGAGGGTTCCCCTAACCCCTAAAGCTGCAGCTGGGTCATGGTTGTGCACCACGGGGCTAGATCTTCCTTTAAGGGTCTGTAGCTGCTTGGTTAAACTATGAGGAGGGAAGGCGAGGCTGGTTTGGTTTCTTCTAGCGCCAGACAGAGAAATAGGCTCAGTGTTTCTCATGCGTTGGGGCGGCTCTGGGTTGACTGACAGATCAAGAACAGGAAGGGATTGTACTTGCACAGGAAGCAGGAAGTCAGAACAGGAGCGAGTTCAGTTAATCATTGGTTGCATCTGAATTGGCACACTATTCCTTATATAGTGCCTATAGAGCAGGGGTATTGAAACTCTGACCGCACGAGGTCAGGGGTATTGAACTCTGACCCCACGAGGTCAGGGGTATTGAAACTCTGACCCCACGAGGTCTGGAGCCTGCTGGGTTTCTGTTTTACCTGATCATTATTGCACCAACCTGGTGTCCCAGGTCTAAATCAGGCCCTGATTAGAGGGGAATCACTCACCTGGTGTCCCAGGTCTAAATCAGGCCCTGATTAGAGGGGAATCACTCACCTGGTGTCCCAGGTTTAAATCAGGCTCTGATTAGAGGGGAATCACCCACCTGGTGTCCCAGGTCTAAATCAGTCCCTGATTAGAGGGGAATCACCCACCTGGTGTCCCAGGTTTAAATCAGGCCCCTGATTAGAGGGGAATCACCCACCTGGTGTCCCAGGTCTAAATCAGGCCCTGATTAGAGGGGAATCACCCACCTGGTGTCCCAGGTCTAAATCAGGCCCTGATTAGAGGGGAATCACTCACCTGGTGTCCCAGGTTTAAATCAGGCCCCGATTAGAGGGGAATCACCCACCTGGTGTCCCAGGTATAAATCAGGCCCCGATTAGAGGGAATCACCCACCTGGTGTCCCAGGTCTAAACCAGTCCCTGATTAGAGGGGAATCACCCACCTGGTGTCCCAGGTCTAAATCAGGCCCCGATTAGAGGGGAATCACCCACCTGGTGTCCCAGGTCTAAATCAGGCTCTGATTAGAGGGGAATCACCCACCTGGTGTCCCAGGTCTAAATCAGTCCCTGATTAGAGCGGGACAATGGGAAAAAAACGCAGTGGAAATGGCCTGGAGCCCCAGAGTTGAGTTAGAGGGTTCTAGGGAATAGGTGTTCCAGACGCATCCAGTCAGTCTGGGCTACTGGGCCATGCTGTTAGAGGCTGCTGTTGGATGCCCAGGCCGTTCTCGTTCTTCACAAACTCTTGACTGCACTAGGGACCTGCATCCTGTGCTGAGGCTCAATCCACCACACCAAACCTAGGAACACATCACATGAATACAAAACCTCATCATAGTCAACAACATTGCCCACCTGTAGACCGCTCAAAACCACATGACTGGCCTGGTCAGGTTACCGTGGACCACAATCCTACAGAGATCCTCTCACACCCACCAGAGGGAAGAGATGGAGAGGTATGGAGATGGGGGGGTTATGACACCTCACGCCCATTGTAAAACTAAGGCAGCAGACAAAATTCCTTTGTCCCTTGGAGAACCGCCCTCAGGACATTAACATAAAATAAAATGGACTGTGGGACAATAGGTTTCGTCAGCCACAAGCGGTGGTCATGACGACAGATGGAATATTAACATGTAATGTTGTTTTGTCATGTTATTAAAAGTTAAAGGACGACGTTATGATGAAAAACAGTGTAACTTTAAGAGTTTTCCTAGTATGTGCATGATGTTTATATATTGTACGTTGTGGAAAATGTCCAGATCAAAGAGAATGTTTTGGTAAAGATGAAAGGTGACGTTAGTTGTCTAAAATTGGATTTGAGTAAAATCCAGACCTTGCCTCGTAACTAGTTACGCCCAGAGAACTTGCCCTGAAGGCGGTTACGCCCACTTCTGACCTGAGGGTATAAGACCTGTGAGTTAAGAATTAACAGATCAGGGCAAGTGACCCGAGCTGCAGTCGAGGTCTAAAAGTCAACAACAAAAAAGTCAAAAACCCAAAACTCAGCCGAGGTCTGGTGGTCAAGAAACCCAAAACTCAGCCGAGGTCTGAGTGGTCAAGAAACCCAAAACTCAGCCAATGTTTGAGTGGTCAAGAAACCCAAAACTCAGCCGAGGTCTGAGTGGTCAAGAAACCCAAACTCAGCCAATGTTTGAGTGGTCAGGAAACCAAAACTCAGCCAAGGCTGAGGTCAAAAACCCAAACTCAGCCAAGGTCTGAGTCAAGAAACCCAAAACTCGTAGCCAAGGTCTGGAGTCAGAACCAAAACTCAGCCGAGGTCTGGAGGGTCAGGAAACCGAAACTCAGCCAAGGTCTGGAGTCAAGAAACCCAAAACTCAGCCAAGGTCTGGAGTGGTCAGGAAACCCAAAACTCAGCCACGGTCTGAGTGGTCAAGAAACCCAAAACTCAGCCGAGGTCTGGAGGGTCAAGAAACCCAAACTCAGCGATCTGAGTGGTAAGGAAACCCAAAACTCAGCCGAGGTCTGAGGTCAGGAACCCAAAACTCAGCCGAGGCCTGAGTGGTCAGGAAACCCAAAACTCAGCCGAGGTCTGAGGGTCAGGAAACCCAAAACTCAGCCAATGTTTGAGTGGTCAAGAAAACCCAAAACTCAGCCAAGGTCTGAGTGGTCAGGAAACCCAAACTCAGCCGAGGTCTGAGTCAAGAACCCAAAACTCAGCCGAGGTCTGAGTGGTCAGGAAACTCCAAAACTCAACCCAAGGTTGAAGAAGACAAAGGAACCTTTAACAACAGACGGACGAGTAGCTGTATCTGAAAGGTGAAACTGCGGACCACCCGGTCACCACTCTCAAGTGGGTGGAATCCAGCCGACCACCCGGTCACCACTCTCCAAGGGGGTGAAATCCAGCCCGGACCACCCGGTCACCACTCTCCAAGGGGGTGAATTCCAGCAGGACCACCTGGTCACCACTCAAGGGGTGAATTCCAGCAGGACCAACTGGTCACCACTCTCCAAGGGGTGAATTCCAGCAGGACCACCTGATCACCACTCTCCAAGGGGTGAATTCCAGCAGGACCACCTGGTCACCACTTCCAAGGGGGTGAATTCCAGCAGGACCACCTGGTCACCACTCTCCAGGGGGTGAATTCCAGCAGGAACACCCGGTCACCACTCTCCAAGGGGTGAATTCCAGCCGGACCACCCGGTCACCACTCTCCAAGGGTGAATTCCAGCAGGACCACCCGGTCACCACTCTCCAAGGGGTGAATTCCAGCCAGACCACCTGGTCACCACTCTCCAAGGGGTGAATTCCAGCCAGACCACCTGGTCACCACTCTCCAAGGGGGTGAATTCCAGCAGGACCACCTGGTCACCACTCTCCAAGGGGGTGAATTCCAGCCGGACCACCTGGTCACCACTCTCCAAGGGGTGAATTCCAGCAGGACCACCTGGTCACCACTCTCCAAGGGGTGAATTCCAGCAGGACCACCCGGTCACCACTCTCCAAGGGGTGAATTCCAGCCGGACCACCTGGTCACCACTCTCCAAGGGGGTGAATTCCAGCAGGACCACCTGGTCACCACTCTCCAAGGGGGTGAATTCCAGCAGGACCACCTGGTCACCACTCTCCAAGGGGTGAATTCCAGCAGGACCACCCGGTCACCACTCTCCAAGGGGTGAATTCCAGCCGGACCACCTGGTCACCACTCTCCAAGGGGTGAATTCCAGCAGGACCACCCGGTCACCACTCTCCAAGGGGTGAATTCCAGCAGGACCTCCCGGTCACCACTCTCCAAGGGGTGAATTCCAGCAGGACCACCCGGTCACCACTCTCCAAGGGGTGAATTCCAGCAGGACCACCTGGTCACCACTCTCCAAGGAACCGTGTGTCTACACTGTTTTCTATCCTGCGCTGGAACCATCCACATGGCTGATTTAGCCCTCCTCCGAAGACCCCTTTTCAGAACGAGGACCAGGAAACAGACCACTAAGAGAAAGGACACTGACATCGTGAGGAGAAACAGAGAGTTACCCCGGTAACCGAAGACGTGCCGTCATCAGAGAGGTCGGAATCTGGTCTAAGCAGAGACACCCCATCTGGAGACCATCAACACGTAATTACATCATTATATTCTGACCCATAAGAGCGTCAGTCCGGGGTAAGGTTAGGGTTAAAATAAGCATAGCTGACTAATGCACTCAAGTGGGGTTTTCTCTCATGTACTCTCACTCTCTCTCTCTTTTAAACCCCCATTTTGTGTAACATGTGTCGTATTGGCCCCCTAGGGACCGGCTCTTACCCAGAGAGACAGCGTATCAGAGGCTCTTATCCAGAGAGACAGCGTATCAGAGGCTCTTACCCAGAGACAGCGTATCAGAGGCTCTTATCCAGAGAGACAGCGTATCAGAGGCTCTTATCCAGAGAGACAGCGTATCAGAGGCTCTTATCCAGAGAGACAGCGTATCAGAGGCTCTTATCCAGAGAGACAGCGTATCAGAGGCTCTTACCCAGAGAGACAGCGTATCAGAGGCTCTTATCCAGAGAGACAGCGTATCAGACGCTCTTATCCAGAGAGACAGCGTATCAGACGCTCTTATCCAGAGAGACAGCGTATCAGAGGCTCTTATCCAGAGAGACAGCGTATCAGAGGCTCTTATCCAGAGAGACAGCGTATCAGAGGCTCTTACCCAGAGAGACAGCGACAGAGGCTCTTACCCAGAGAGACAGCGTATCAGAGGCTCTTATCCAGAGAGACAGCGTATCAGAGGCTCTTACCTAGAGAGAAGCGATCAGAGGCTCTTATCCAGAGAGAGAGCAGATTTCCAGAGGTTCTTATCCAGAGAGACATGATCAGAGTTCTCATCCGAGAGACAGCGCATCAGAGGCTCTTATCCAGAGACAGCGTATCAGAGGCTCTTTACCCAGAGAGACAGCGTATCAGAGGCTCTTATCCAGAGAGACAGCGTATCAGAGGCTCTTATCAAGAGAGACACAGCGTATCTGAGGCTCTTATCCAGAGAGACAGCGTATCAGAGGCTCTTATAGTGAGAGACAGCGTATCAGAGGCTCTTATCCAGAGAGACAGCGTATCAGAGGCTCTTACCCAGAGAGACAGCGTATCAGAGGCTCTTATCCAGAGAGACAGTGTATCAGAGGCTCTTATCCAGAGAGACAGCGTATCAGAGGCTCTTATCCAGAGAGACAGCGTATCAGAGGCTCTTATCCAGAGATGAAGATCAGAGGCTCTTCATCCAGAGAGACAGCGTATCAGAGGCTCTGTATCCAGAGAGACAGCGTATCAGAGGCTCTTACCCAGAGAGACAGCGCATCAGAGGCTCTTATCCAGAGAGACAGCATATCAGAGGCTCTACCCAGAGAGACAGCGTATCAGAGGCTCTTATAGTGAGAGACAGCGATCAGAGGCCTTATCCAGAGAGACAGCGATCTGAGGCTCTTACCCAGAGAGACAGCGTATCAGAGGCTCTTATTCCAGAGAGACAGCGCATCAGAGGCTCTTATAGTGAGAGACAGCGTATCAGAGGCTCTTATCCAGAGACAGCGTATCAGAGGCTCTACCCAGAGAGACAGCGTATCTGGAGGCTCTTATCCCAGAGACAGCGTATCAGAGGCTCTACCCAGAGAGACAGCGTATCAGAGGCTCTTACCCAGAGAGACAGCGTATCAGAGTGTTTAGTTCAAGAAGCAAGATAAGTTCTCTGGGTGCTTTTCCAGTTCTTGGAGGACCGGCAGGGGGTATAATATAGAGGTGTGTGGGAGTGGCGGTCAACCACAATACAGACAAAACTTACCATGAAGGCTGGTACAACAGGTTGGCTAAACTTAGCCTTGAACGTGTGGATCAACTGCTTAGTTTCAGCGTTGTAGAAGGACAGTTGTCCTGAGGGAGACCAAGAGAAAACAAAACAGAATTCAAACTACTGTGTCCACGTCACCGCGCAGAGACGCATCGGTGTAAAGTGTGTCTGATAGTCAGAGCAGAAACGCCTTTGTTTGTCATCATTTCCTGGGGAAGGGAGATGAAATCCAATATGGCCGTATCCGATGGTCTGTATTCCACCCTGACTGACAGTAAAACACACCAATCTGTATCGTAGAACAATAATGAGGACCCGCCTTGTAACTCAGTAGCTCCTACCTGCATAAAATGTATGATCAACAACGGTTGCCAGCTCCTACTTTAGCTAGCTGTGCTTGACTGAGCTTTCTGCCGAAACGTAACCAACTAAATAGTCCCCAAAGTGTAAACACCACTTTTCTGCCATCTCCGGCACCGCTAAAGCAAATACTTAAAAAGTATCTGAAATATTTCTATTTTTGAACCCAGGTGTGGTTCCTATACGTGTTGAATAACCTCTCATATTATACTGTATAAACCCACCTGAGTCCAGGTCACAGAAGGCCCTCATAGTGTGTGAATAACCCTCATATTATACTGTATAAACCCACCTGAGTCTAGGTCACAGAAGGCCCTATAGTGTGTTGAATAACACCTCATATTATACTGTATAAAACCCACCTGAGTTCAGGTCACAGACGGCCCCTCTCGGGCCTCATAGTGTTGAATAACCACTCATATTATACTGTATAAACCCACCTGAGTCCAGGTCACAGACGGCCCCGGGCCTCATAGTGTGTTGAATAACCCCTCATATTATACTGTATAAACCTTACCTGAGTCCAGGTCACAGAAGGCCCTCATAGTGTGTTGAATAACCCCTCATATTATACTGTATAAACCCACCTGAGTCTAGGTCACAGAAGGCCCTCATAGTGTGCGTTTGAATAACCCTCATATTATACTGTATAAAACCCACCTGAGTCCAGGTCACAGACGGCCCCGGGCCTCATAGTGTGTTGAATAACCCCTCTCATATTATACTGTATAAACCCACCTGAGTCCAGGTCACAGAAGGCCCTCATAGTGTGTTGAATAACCCTCATATTATACTGTATAAAACCCACCTTGAGTCCAGGTCACAGAAGGCCCTCATAGTAAAGTTGAATAACCCTCATATTATACTGTATAAACCCACCTGAGTCCAGGTCACAGAAGGCCCTCATAGTGTGTTGAATAACCTCTCATATTATACTGTATAAACCCACCTGAGTCCAGGTCACAGACAGACCCGGGCCTCATAGTGTGTTGAATAACCTCTCATATTATACTGTATAAACCCACCTGAGTCTAGGTCACAGAAGGCCCTCATAGTGTGTTGAATAACCCCTCATATTATACTGTATAAACCCACCTGAGTCCAGGTCACAGACAGACCCCGGGCCTCATAGTGTGTTGAATAACCCCTCATATTATACTGTATAAACCCACCTGAGTCCAGGTCACAGAAGGCCCTCATAGTGTGTTGAATAACCCCTCATATTATACTGTATAAACCCACCTGAGTCCAGGTCACAGAAGGCCCTCATAGTGTGTTGAATAACCCTCATATTATACTGTATAAACCCACCTGAGTCCAGGTCACAGAAGGCCCTCATAGTGTGTTGAATAACCCCTCATATTATACTGTATAAACCCACCTGAGTCCAGGTCACAGAAGGCCCTCATAGTGTGTTGAATAACCCCTCATATTATACTGTATAAACCCACCTGAGTCTAGGTCACAGAAGGCCCTCATAGTGTGTTGAATAACCCCTCATATTATACTGTATAAACCCACCTGAGTCCAGGTCACAGAAGACCCCGATGCGTCCAGGCGCGGTGCCGTCCAGGCTCTTGGCCTTGTTGTTGTGCTTGGCAGCGAAGGAGGACTGCAGCCAGTTGTTGACGTGGATACACCAGGTAGTGTTGGTCTTACCCAGCTGGTCAAACTTTCCCAGGTTCCTGTAGGAGACCCCGACACTGTATGACTTACAGTCTTTAAGAGCTTTCACCTCCCAGTAGTGTTGACCACAGTCCATACTGGTATCACCTGGGGGTGGGGGGTGGACAGGCATTAAGGCTTATCAATCCCTTTCGTGACAGACAGAGCAAGCTACACAATTTGCATGTTGGTGTCACCTGGTGGGTGGACACTATGCTATTATAACGCCTTACATAATACCTGGCTGGTGACTGGAGAGGACAGACAGGACATTTGAATCAATCACTACACAGACGTGCATAGTGTTATTCATTACTGGTGTGGAGGACAGGAAACCTTTTCAATCCCTTGGGAGGGATATGATATAATTACATCGTCATGTTATTCCTGGGTTGTGGAGGACAAACACCGACACCTGAAACATTGCAAATGCACAGGAACAGGAAAACCCTGTTGAACATATTTACCGAGCACTCTTATTAACCATCTGACAGAGCAGTGACAACACACCACTATATTGACTATGTGGGTGGTGAGACTGACACAACACTCATGTGTTGTTCAGTGTCAGGATCCTGAGCTTGGTGTTGTGCTTGGAAGACCGTATGATATTGAACGCTGAGCTGTAGTCAATGAACAGCATTCTCACACAGGTGTTCCTCTTGTCCAGGTGTGAAAGGGCAGTGTGGAGTGCAATAGAGATTGCATCATCTGTGGATCTGTTGGGGCGGTATGCAAATTGGTGCGGGTCTGGGGTTTCTGGGATAATGGTGTTGATGTGAGCCATGACTAGCCTTTTAAAGCACTTCATGGCTACAGATGTGAGTGCTTTTAAGGTTGGTAGCGTTTACCCTCCTAACACAGTGATGTTGTGTTTACCTCCTAACACAGTGATGTTGTGTTTACCCTCCTAACACAGTGATGTTGTGTTTTACCTCCTAACACAGTGATGTTGTGTTTACCCTCCTAACACAGTGATGTTGTGTTTACTCCTCCTAACACAGTGATGTTGTGTTTACCTACCTAGGAGTGTATAACTCTCCTGTGAACCTGTCTCTGCTACATTACTCTGTGTGTGTTTGCAGGTGCACGTTTACCTAACACGGTGTAGGACTCTCCAGTGAACCGGTCTCTGCTTCCTCTGATGGCAGGCGACCGAGTCGTCAACGTCCTCTTGGGAGACGGAGTTCCACTTCTACAACAGAGAGGAAGCACAGACGTTACAACACGCAGACGTTACAACACGCAGACGTTACAACACACAGACGTTACAACACACAGACGTTACAACACACAGACGTTACAACACACAGACGTTACAACATACAGACGTTACAACACACTGACGTTACAACACACAGACGTTACAACACACTGACGTTACAACACACAGATGTTACAACATACAGATGTTACAACACACAGACGTTACAACATACAGACGTTACAACACACAGACGTTACAACACACAGACGTTACAACACACAGACGTTACAACACACAGACGTTACAACACACAGACGTTACAACACACAGACGTTACAACACACAGACGTTACAACACACAGACGTTACAACACACAGACGTTACAACACGCAGACGTTACAACACACAGACGTTACAACACACAGACGTTACAACACACAGACGTTACAACACGCAGACGTTACAACACACAGACGTTACAACACACAGACGTTACAACACACAGACGTTACAACACACAGACGTTACAACACACTGATGTTACAGCACACTGATGTTACAGCACACAGACGTTACAGCACACAGACGTTACAACACACAGACGTTACAACACACAGACGCTACAACACGCCAGACGTTACAACACGCAGACGTTACAACACACAGACGTTACAACACACAGACGTTACAACACACTGATGTTACAGCACACAGACGTTACAGCACACAGACGTTACAACACACAGACGTTACATCACGCAGACGTTACAACACACAGACGTTACAACACACAGACGTTACAACACAAAACACGCAGACGTTACAACACACTGACGTTACCCTAACGATGAGTAATACAGTACAACAGACAAGACAGTCAAGTGAACAAGGATGCTGTGGAGAAGCTCGCTCCTTTCAGCTAGATATCCAGCCCCAAGGACCAATCTATCTGAAAGAAGATGGAGTTTTCCCACAGATGTCACTGGTAAACTATGAGGATAAACAACAACCCTTGCGTGCAGTATGAAACAAACGGATAAAGACGGTCTTCGAATGCACTCAAAGTTTATTGGAACGCAAACAAACTCAAGCTTAGTGGCGATAGACACAAGCAAACAGGGGTGATAGACACAAACAGACAGGGGTGATAGACACAAACATACAGGGGTGATAGACACAAACATACAGGGGTGATAGACACAAGCAAACAGGGGTGATAGACACAAACAGACAGGGGTGATAGACACAAACATACAGGGGTGATAGACACAAACAGACAGGGGTGATAGACACAAACATACAGGGGTGATAGACACAAACAAACAGGGGTGATAGACACAAACAGACAGGGGTGATAGACACAAACAGACAGGGGTGATAGACACAAACAGACAGGGGTGATAGACACAAGCAAACAGGGTGATAGACAGGGGTGATAGACACAAACAGACAGGGTGATAGACACAAACATACAGGGGTGATAGACACAAGCAGACAGGGGTGATAGACACAAACAGACAGGGTGATAGACACAAGCAGACAGGGTGATAGACACAAGCAGACAGGGGTGATAGACACAAACAGACAGGGTGATAGACACAAACAGACAGGGTGATAGACAGGGGTGATAGACAGGGGTGATAGACAGGGGTGATAGACAGGGGTGATAGACAGGGTGATAGACAGGGTGATAGACAGGGTGATAGACAGGGTGATAGACAGGGTGATAGACAGGGTGATAGACACAAGAAAACAAAACATATGCTTTTTGGTCTTCATTTAAGGTTAGGAGCTTCGTTAGAGTTAAGGTTAGGTTTAAAATCTGATTTGAATAAGATAAATGTTTGAAATAGGCAGGGTTTAGCCCTAATTATGACTTTGGTAACCAGTGACGACTCTACATGGACAAGACCTTTTTCCAACACAGGATGAGGGATAATGTCATCTGATTAGTGACACCATACAGTGGGGAAGTGAAGAGCTACCAAAAGTTTAGCGTAGTCAACAGGGTAGCCAGATATATCAGTCTTAGGCAGTCCTTTCTCAGTGCAGCTTTAAATGACGTGTAGCTAATTTAATCAATTGTTTTATTTAACTAGGAAAAGTCAGTTAAGAACAAATTCTTATTTACAATGATGGCCTACCCCGGCCAAACGACGCTGGGCCAATTGAGCGACGCCCTATGGGACTCCCAATCACGGCCAGTTGTTATACAGCCTGGATTCTAACCAGGGTCTGTAGTGACGCCTCTAACACTGATGCAGTGTCTTAGACCACTGAACCAGGGTCTGTAGTGATGCCTCTAGCACTGAGATGCAGTGTCTTAGACCACTGAACCAGGGTCTGTAGTGACTCCTCTAGCACTGAGATGCAGTGTCTTAGACCACTGAACCAGGGTCTGTAGTGACGCCTCTAGCACTGATGCAGTGTCTTAGACCACTGAACCAGGGTCTGTAGTGACGCCTCAAGCACTGAGATGCAGTGTCTTAGACCTCTGAACCAGGGTCTGTAGTGACTCCTCTAGCACTGAGATGCAGTGCCTTAGACCGCTGAACCAGGGTCTGTAGTGACTCCTCTAGCACTGATGCAGTGTCTTAGACCGCTGAACCAGGGTCTGTAGTGACGCCTCTAGCACTGATGCAGTGTCTTAGACCGCTGAACCAGGGTCTGTAGTGACTCCTCTAACACTGAGGCAGTGTCTTAGACCGCTGAACCAGGGTCTGTAGTGACGCCTCTAGCACTGATGCAGTGTCTTAGACCGCTGAACCAGGGTCTGTAGTGACGCCTCTAGCACTGATGCAGTGTCTTAGACCACTGAACCAGGGTCTGTAGTGACGCCTCTAGCACTGAGATGCAGTGTCTTAGACCACTGAACCAGGGTCTGTAGTGACGCCTCTAGCACTGATGCAGTGTCTTAGACCACTGAACCAGGGTCTGTAGTGACTCCTCTAGCACTGAGATGCAGTGTCTTAGACCACTGAACCAGGGTCTGTAGTGACGCCTCTAGCACTGATGCAGTGTCTTAGACCACTGAACCAGGGTCTGTAGTGACCTTGACCCAGAAAATATAAAAACTATATTACTACTGCCAGATCTTCCATTCCTCTCAAAGATTTTAGAGAAGGCTGTTGCATGGCATAACTCCACCACCTTCTGAAGACAAACAATGTATACGAAATGCTTCAGTCTGGTTTTAGACCCCATCATATACCTAAGGCACTTGTGAGGTGGTAGATATTGTATTTCAATGGCATCGGACCAGAGCTGCATCATCTCACGTGCTCCTAGACCTTAGTGCTGCTGAAGATACCATCGATCACCACATTCTTTTGGAGAGATTGGAAACCCAAATTGGTCTACACGGTTGGGTTCTGGCCTGGTTTAGATCTTATCTGTCGAAAGATATCAGTTTGTCTCTGTGAATGGTTTGTCCTCTGACAAATCAACTGTACATTTCCCGTGTTCCTCAAGGGGTTCATTTTAGGACCACTATTGTTTTCACTATATATTTTACCTCTTGGGGATGTTATTAAAACATAATGTAAACTTTCACTGCTATGCGGATGACACACAGCTGTACATTTCAATGAAACATGGTGAAGCCCCCAAAATTGCCCTCGCTAGAAGCATGTGTTTCAGACATAAGGAAGTGGATGGCTGCAAACTTTCTGCTATTAAACTCGGACAAAACAGAGATGCTTGTTCTAGGGTCCCAAGAAACAAAGAGATCTTTCTGTTGAATCTGACAATTAATCTTAATGGTTGTACAGTCGTCTTCAAATAAACTGTGAAGGGACCTCGGCGTTACTCTGGACCCTGATCTCTCTTGAAGAACATCAGAACCAATTTTCAGGGGACAGCTTTTTTCTATCTGTAACATATTGCAAAAATCAGAAGCTTTCTGTCCAAAAATGATGCAGAAAAAATTGATACATGCTTTTGTCACTTCTAAGTTGAATACTGCAATGCCTCTCTATTGCTGATACCCGGATAAAGCACTAAATAAACAGTTAGTGCTAAATACAAACATAGAGAATCTGACTAGAACCAAAAAATTTGATCCATATTACTCCCAGTGCTAGCCTCTCACACTGGCTTCCTGTCAAAGCAAGGGCTGATTTCAAGGTTTTACTGCTAACCTACAAAGCATTACATGGGCTTGCTCCTACCTACCTCTCTGATTTGGTCCTGCCGTACATACCTACACGTACGCTACGGTCACAAGACGCAGGCCTCCTAATTGTCCCTAGAATTTCTAAGCAAACAGCTGGAGGCAGGGCTTTCTCCTATAGAGCTCCATTTTTATGGAACGGTCTGCCTACCCATGTCAGAGACGCAAACTCGGTCTCAACCTTTAAGTCTTTACTGAAGACTCATCTCTTCAGTGGGTCATATGATTGAGTGTAGTCTGGCCCAGGAGTGGGAAGGTGAACGGAAAGGCTCTGGAGCAACGAACCGCCCTTGCTGTCTCTGCCTGGCCGGTTCCCCTCTTTCCACTGGGATTCTCTGCCTCTAACCCTGTTACGGGGGCTGAGTCACTGGCTTGCTGGGGCTCTCTCGTGCCGTCCCTGGGGGGTGCGTCACCTGGGTGGGTTGATTCACTGTTGTGGTCGGCCTGTCTGGGTTGCCCCCCTTGGGTTGTACCGTGGCGGAGATCTTTGTGGGCTATACTCGGCCTTGTCTCAGGATGGTAAGTTGGTGGTTGAAGATATCCCTCTAGTGGTGTGGGGGATGTGCTTTGGCAAAGTGGGTGGGGTTATATCCTTCCTGTTTGGCCCTGTCCGGGGTGTCCTCGGATGGGGCCACAGTGTCTCCTGACCCCTCCTGTCTCAGCCTCCAGTATTTATGCTGCAGTAGTTTATGTGTCGGGGGCTAGGGGTCAGTTTGTTATATCTGGAGTACTTCTCCTGTCCTATTCGGTGTCCTGTGTGAATCTAAGTGTGCGTTCTCTAATTCTCTCCTTCTCTCTTTCTTTCTCTCTCTCGGAGGACCTGAGCCCTAGGACCATGTCCCAGGACTACCTGACATGAGGACTCCTTGCTGTCCCCAGTCCACCTGGCCATGCTCCTGCTCCAGTTTCAACTGACCTGAGCCCTAGGACCGTGCCCCAGGACTACCTGACATGAAGGCTCCTTGCTGTCCCCAGTCCACCTGACTGTGCTGCTGCTCCAGTTTCAACTGTTCTGCCTTATTATTATTCGACCATGCTGGTCATTTATGAACATTTGAACATCTTGGTCATGTTCTGTTATAATCTCTACCCGGCACAGCCAGAAGAGGACTGGCCACCCCACATAGCCCGGTTCCTCTCTAGGTTTCTTCCTAGGTTTTGGCCTTTCTAGGGAGTTTTTCCTAGCCACCGTGCTTTTACACCTGCATTGTTTGCTGTTTGGGGTTTTAGGCTGGGTTTCTGTACAGCACTTTGAGATATCAGCTGATGTACGAAGGGCTATATAAATAAATTTGATTTGATTTAAATTTGATTTGATTTGATTAGTGACGCCTCTAGCACTGAGTGCAGTGTCTTAGACCACTGAACCAGGATCTGTAGTGACGCCTCTAGCACTAGATGCAGTGTCTTGGACCGCTGAACCAGGGTCTGTAGTGACGCCTCTAGCACTGATGCAGTGTCTTAGACCACTGAACCAGGATCTGTAGTGACGCCTCTAGCACTGATGCAGTGTCTTAGACCGCTGAACCAGGGTCTGTAGTGACAACTCTAGCACTGATGCAGTGTCTTAGACCGCTGAACCAGGGTCTGTAGTGACTCCTCTAGCACTGATGCAGTGTCTTAGACCGCTGAACCAGGGTCTGTAGTGACGCCTCTAGCACTGATGCAGTGTCTTAGACCGCTGAACCAGGGTCTGTAGTGACGCCTCTAGCACTGATGCAGTGTCTTAGACCACTGAACCAGGGTCTGTAGTGACGCCTCTAGCACTGAGATGCAGTGTCTTAGACCACTGAACCAGGGTCTGTAGTGACGCCTCTAGCACTGAGATGCAGTGTCTTAGACCACTGAACCAGGGTCTGTAGTGACGCCTCTAGCACTGAGATGCAGTGTCTTAGACCGCTGAACCAGGGTCTGTAGTGACGCCTCTAGCACTGAGATGCAGTGTCTTAGACCTCTGAACCAGGGTCTGTAGTGACGCCTCTAGCACTGAGATGCAGTGTCTTAGACCACTGAACCAGGGTCTGTAGTGACGCCTCTAGCACTGAGATGCAGTGTCTTGAGACCACTGAACCAGGGTCTGTAGTGACTCCTCTAGCACTGAGATGCAGTGCCTTGGACCACTGAACCAGGGTCTGTAGTGACTCCTCTAGCACTGAGAGGCAGTGTCTTGAACCGCTGAACCAGGGTCTGTAGTGACTCCTCTAGCACTGAGATGCAGTGTCTTAGACCAGCTGAACCAGGGTCTGTAGTGACTCCTCTAGCACTGAGATGCAGTGTCTTAGACCACTGAACCAGGGTCTGTAGTGACGCCTCTCGCACTGAGATGCAGTGTCTTAGACCGCTGAACCAGGGTCTGTAGTGACGCCTCTAGCACTGATGCAGTGCCTTAGACCACTGAACCAGGGTCTGTAGTGACGCCTCTAGCACTGAGATGCAGTGTCTTAGACCACTGAACCAGGTCTGTAGTGACGCCTCTAGCACTGAGATGCAGTGTCTTAGACCACTGAACCAGGGTCTGTAGTGACGCCTCTAGCACTGAGATGCAGTGCCTTAGACCGTTGAACCAGGGTCTGTAGTGACTCCTCTAGCACTGAGATGCAGTGCCTTAGACCGCTGAACCAGGGCCTGTAGTGACTCCTCTAGCACTGAGATGCAGTGCCTTAGACCGCTGAACCAGGGTCTGTAGTGACGCCTCTAGCACTGAGATGCAGTGTCTTAGACCGCTGAACCAGGCTGTCTGTAGTGACGCCTCTAGCACTGAGATGCAGTGTCTTAGACCGCTGAACCAGGCTGTCTGTAGTGACGCCTCTAGCACTGAGATGCAGTACCTTAGACCGCTGAACCAGGGTCTGTAGTGACGCCTCTAGCACTGAGATGCAGTACCTTAGACCGCTGAACCAGGGTCTGTAGTGACTCCTCTAGCACTGAGATGCAGTGCCTTAGACCGCTGAACCAGGGTCTGTAGTGACGCCTCTAGCACTGAGATGCAGTGTCTTAGACCAGCTGAACCAGGGTCTGTAGTGACTCCTCTAGCACTGAGATGCAGTGTCTTAGTCCGCTGAACCAGGGTCTGTAGTGACGCCTCTAGCACTGAGATGCAGTGTCTTAGACCGCTGAACCAGGGTCTGTAGTGACTCCTCTAGCACTGAGATGCAGTGCCTTAGACCGCTGAACCAGGGTCTGTAGTGACTCCTCTAGCACTGAGATGCAGTGCCTTAGACCACTGAACCAGGGTCTGTAGTGACGCCTCTAGCACTGAGATGCAGTGTCTTAGACCACTGAACCAGGGTCTGTAGTGACGCCTCTAGCACTGAGATGCAGTGTCTTAGACCACTGAACCAGGGTCTGTAGTGAATCCTCTAGCACTGAGATGCAGTGTCTTAGACCACTGAACCAGGGTCTGTAGTGACTCCTCTAGCACTGAGATGCAGTGTCTTAGACCACTGAACCAGGGTCTGTAGTGACGCCTCTAGCACTGAGATGCAGTGCCTTAGACCACTGAACCAGGGTCTGTAGTGACTCCTCTAGCACTGAGATGCAGTGCCTTAGACCACTGAACCAGGGTCTGTAGTGACTCCTCTAGCACTGAGATGCAGTGTCTTAGACCGCTGAACCAGGGTCTGTAGTGACTCCTCTAGCACTGAGATGCAGTGCCTTAGACCGCTGAACCAGGGTCTGTAGTGACTCCTCTAGCACTGAGATGCAGTGCCTTAGACCGCTGAACCAGGGTCTGTAGTGACTCCTCTAGCACTGAGATGCAGTGTCTTAGACCGCTGAACCAGGGTCTGTAGTGACGCCTCTATGCACTAGTTGCAGTGTCTAGCTGCCCTGCACTGCAGTCTGGTTAGCGGCTGTTCTGCAGTGCAGGAGGAACACGTGATGTGATTGGACGGAGTGAAAGGCCAGC
>NW_026286781.1:0-13447 GCF_023373465.1 Oncorhynchus keta | reverse complement strand
TGATGGAGGGATCATGTCTGAGTGATGGGAGGATCCAGTCTGTGTGATTGAGGAATCATGTCTGTGTGATGGGGAAGATCATGTCTGTGTGACAGAGGATCCTGTCTGTGTGATGGGGAAGATCATGTCATGTGACAGAGGGATCCTGTCTGTGTGACGGAGGGATCCCTGTCTGTGTGATGGGGAAGATCATGTCTGTGTGACAGAGGGATCCTGTCTGTGTGATGGAGGGATCCTGTCTGTGTGATGGGAAGATCCTGTCTGAGTGATGGGGAGTCTGGATCCTGTCTGAGTGATGGAGAGGATCCTGTCTGAGATGATGGGGGAGGATCCTGTCTGAGTGATGGGGAGGATCCAGTCTGTGTGATAGGGAGGATCCTGTCTGTGTGAGGATAGTCTGGAGGATCCTGTCTGTGTGATGGGGATGATCCTGTCTGTGTGATGGGAGGATCCTGTCTGTGTGATAGGGAGGATCCTGTCTGTGTGATGGGGATCCTGGATCCAGTCTGTGTGATAGGGGAGGATCCTGTCTGTCTGTGATGGGGAGTCTGATCCTGTCTGTGTGATAAAGGGAGGATCCTGTCTGTGTGATGGGGAGGATCCAGTCTGTGTGATAGGGAGGATCCTGTCTGTGTGATGGGGAGGATCCTGTCTGTGTGATAGGGGAGGATCCTGTCTGTGTGATGGGGAGGATCCAGTCTGTGTGATAGGGAGGATCCTGTCTGTGTGATGGGGAGGATCCAGTCTGTGTGATAGGGAGGATCCTGTCTGTGTGATGGGGAGGATCCTGTCTGTGTGATAGGAGGATCCTGTCTGTGTGATGGGGATGATCCTGTCTGTGTGATGGGAGGATCCTGTCTGTGTGATAGGGAGGATCCTGTCTGTGTGATGGGGAGGATCCAGTCTGTGTGATAGGGAGGATCCTGTCTGTGTGATGGGGAGGATCCTGTCTGTGTGATAGGGAGGATCCTGTCTGTGTGATGGGGAGGATCCAGACTGTGTGATAGGGAGGATCCTGTCTGTGTGATGGGGAGGATCCTGTCTGTGTGATAGGGAGGATCCTGTCTGTGTGATGGGAGGATCCAGTCTGTGTGATAGGGAGGATCCTGTCTGTGTGATGGGAGGATCCAGTCTGTGTGATAGGGAGGATCCTGTCTGTGTGATGGGAGGATCCAGTCTGTGTGATAGGGAGGATCCTGTCTGTGTGATGGGGAGGATCCAGTCTGTGTGATAGGGAGGATCCTGTCTGTGTGATGGGGAGGATCCAGTCTGTGTGATGGAGGGATCATGTCTGAGTGATGGAGGGATCATGTCTGAGTGATGGAGGGATCATGTCTGAGTGATGGAGGGATCATGTCTGAATGATGGAGGGATCATGTCTGAATGATGGAGGGATCATGTCTGAATGATGGAGGAATCATGTCTGAGTGATGGAGGGATCATGTCTGAGTGATGGAGGAATCATGTCTGAGTGATGGAGGATCATGTCTGAGTGATGGGGAGGGATCATGTCTGAATGATGGAGAGGGATCATGTCTGGAGTGATGGGGAGGATCCAGTCTGTGTGATTGAGGAATCATGTCTGAGTGATGGAGGGATCATGTCTGAGTGATGGAGGGATCATGTCTGAATGATGGAGGGATCATGTCTGGAGTGATGGGGAGGATCCAGTCTGTGTGATTGAGGAATCATGTCTGAGTGATGGAGGGATCATGTCTGAGTGATGGAGGGATCATGTCTGAATGATGGAGGGATCATGTCTGGAGTGATGGAGGGATCATGTCTGAGTGATGGAGGGATCATGTCTGAATGATGGAGGGATCATGTCTGAATGATGGAGGATCATGTCTGGAGTGATGGGGAGGATCCAGTCTGTGTGATGGAGGGATCATGTCTGAGTGATGGAGGGATCATGTCTGAGTGATGGAGGGATCATGTCTGAATGATGGAGGGATCATGTCTGAATGATGGAGGGATCATGTCTGAGTGATGGAGGGATCATGTCTGAATGATGGAGGGATCATGTCTGAGTGATGGGGAGGATCCAGTCTGTGTGATGGAGGGATCATGTCTGAGTGATGGAGGGTTCTTGTCTGAGTGATGGGGGGGATCATGTCTGAATGATGGAGGGATCATGTCTGAATGATGGAGGGATCATGTCTGAGTGATGGGGAGGATCCAGTCTGTGTGATTGAGGGATCATGTTTGAGTGATGGGGAGGATCCAGTCTGTGTGATGGAGGGATCATGTCTGAGTGATGGGGAGGATCCAGTCTGTGTGATGGAGGATCATGTCTGAGTGATGGAGGATCATGTCTGAATGATGGAGGGATCCTGTCTGAGTGATGGGGAGGATCCAGTCTGTGTGATAGGGAGGATCCTGTCTGTGTGATGAGGGAGGATCCAGTCTGTCTGATAGGGAGGATCCTGTCTGTGTGATGGGGAGGATCCTGTCTGTGTGATAGGGAGGATCCTGTCTGTGTGATGGGGAGGATCCAGTCTGTGTGATAGAGAGGATCCTGTCTGTGTGATGGGGAGGATCCTGTCTGTGTGATAGGGAGGATCCTGTCTGTGTGATGGGGAGGATCCAGTCTGTGTGATAGGGAGGATCCTGTCTGTGTGATGGGGAGGATCCAGTCTGTGTGATAGGGAGGATCCTGTCTGAGTGATGGGAAGGATCCAGTCTGTGTGATAGGGAGGATCCTGTCTGTGTGATGGGGATGATCCTGTCTGTGTGATGGGGAGGATCCTGTCTGTGTGATAGGGAGGATCCTGTCTGTGTGATGGGAGGATCCAGTCTGTGTGATAGGGAGGATCCTGTCTGCGTGATGGGGAGGATCCTGTCTGTGTGATAGGAGGATCCTGTCTGTGTGATGGGGAGGATCCAGTCTGTGTGATAGGGAGGATCCTGTCTGTGTGATGGGGAGGATCCTGTCTGTGTGATAGGGAGGATCCTGTCTGTGTGATGGGGAGGATCCAGTCTGTGTGATAGGGAGGATCCTGTCTGTGTGATGGGGAGGATCCAGTCTGTGTGATAGGGAGGATCCTGTCTGTGTGATGGGGAGGATCCAGTCTGTGTGATAGGGAGGATCCTGTCTGTGTGATGGGGAGGATCCAGTCTGTGTGATAGGGAGGATCCTGTCTGTGTGATGGGGAGGATCCAGTCTGTGTGATGGAGGGATCATGTCTGAGTGATGGAGGATCATGTCTGAGTGATGGAGGGATCATGTCTGAATGATGGAGGATCATGTCTGGAGTGATGGAGGGATCATGTCTGAGGGATGGAGGGATCATGTCTGAGTGATGGAGGGATCATGGCTGAGTGATGGGGAGGATCCAGTCTGTGTGATTGAGGGATCATGTCTGAGTGATGGAGGAATCATGTCTGAGTGATGGAGGGATCATGTCTGAGTGATGGAGGAATCATGTCTGAGTGATGGAGGGATCATGTCTGAGTGATGGGGAGGATCCAGTCTGTGTGATGGAGGGATCATGTCTGAATGATGGAGGGATCATGTCTGAGTGATGGGGAGGATCCAGTCTGTGTGATTGAGGAATCATGTCTGAGTGATGGAGGGATCATGTCTGAGTGATGGAGGGATCATGTCTGGGTGATGGAGGGATCATGTCTGAGTGATGGGGAGGATCCAGTCTGTGTGATTGAGGAATCATGTCTGAGTGATGGAGGATCATGTCTGAGTGATGGAGGGATCATGTCTGAATGATGGAGGGATCATGTCTGAATGATGGAGGATCATGTCTGAGTGATGGAGGGATCATGTCTGAATGATGGAGGATCATGTCTGAGTGATGGGGAGGATCCAGTCTGTGTGATGGAGGGATCATGTCTGAGTGATGGAGGATCATGTCTGAATGATGGAGGGATCATGTCTGAGTGATGGAGGGATCATGTCTGAATGATGGAGGGATAATGTCTGAATGATGGAGGGATCGTGTCTGAGTGATGGAGGGATCATGTCTGAATGATGGAGGGATCATGTCTGAGTGATGGGGAGGATCCAGTCTGTGTGATGGAGGGATCATGTCTGAGTGATGGAGGGTTCTTGTCTGAGTGATGGGGGGATCATGTCTGAATGATGGAGGGATCATGTCTGAGTGATGGGGAGGATCCAGTCTGTGTGATTGAGGGATCATGTTTGAGTGATGGGGAGGATCCAGTCTGTGTGATGGAGGGATCATGTCTGAGTGATGGGGAGGATCCAGTCTGTGTGATTGAGGAATCATGTCTGAGTGATGGAGGGATCATGTCTGAGTGATGGAGGGATCATGTCTGAATGATGGAGGGATCCTGTCTGAGTGATGGGGAGGATCCAGTCTGTGTGATTGAGGAATCATGTCTGAGTGATGGAGGGTCATGTCTGAGTGATGGAGGGATCATGTCTGAATGATGGAGGGATCATGTCTGAGTGATGGAGGGATCATGTCTGAGTGATGGAGGGATCATGTCTGAGTGATGGGGAGGATCCAGTCTGTGTGATGGAGGGATCATTTCTGAGTGATGGGGAGGATCCAGTCTGTGTGATGGAGGGATCATGTCTGAGTGATGGGGAGGATCCAGTCTGAGTGATGGAGGGTTCTTGTCTGTGTGGTAGGGAGGATCCAGTCTGTGTGATGGAGGGATCATGTCTGAGTGATGGGGAGGATCCAGTCTGTGTGATGGAGGAATCCTGTCTGTGTGGTAGGGAGGATCCAGTCTGTGTGATGGAGGATCATGTCTGAGTGATGGGGAGGATCCAGTCTGTGTGATGGAGGAATCCTGTCTGTGTGATAGGGAGGTTCCAGTCTGTGTGATAGGGAGGATCCAGTCTGTGTGATAGGGAGGATCCAGTCTGTGTGATAGGAGGATCATGTCTGTATGATGGAGAGGATCCTGTCTGTGTGATGGAGGGATCATGTCTTTGTGATGGAGGGATCCTGTCTGAGTGATGGAGGGATCATGGCTGAGTGATGGGGAGGATCCAGTCTGTGTGATTGAGGGATCATGTCTGAGTGATGGAGGAATCATGTCTGAGTGATGGAGGGATCATGTCTGAGTGATGGAGGAATCATGTCTGAGTGATGGAGGGATCATGTCTGAGTGATGGGGAGGATCCAGTCTGTGTGATGGAGGGATCATGTCTGAATGATGGAGGGATCATGTCTGAGTGATGGGGAGGATCCAGTCTGTGTGATTGAGGAATCATGTCTGAGTGATGGAGGGATCATGTCTGAGTGATGGAGGATCATGTCTGAATGATGGAGGGATCCTGTCTGAGTGATGGGGAGGATCCAGTCTGTGTGATTGAGGAATCATGTCTGAGTGATGGAGGGATCATGTCTGAGTGATGGAGGGATCATGTCTGAATGATGGAGGGATCATGTCTGAATGATGGAGGGATCATGTCTGAGTGATGGAGGGATCATGTCTGAATGATGGAGGATCATGTCTGAAAGTGATGGGGAGGATCCAGTCTGTGTGATGGAGGGATCATGTCTGAGTGATGGAGGGATCATGTCTGAATGATGGAGGGATCATGTCTGAATGATGGAGGGATCGTGTCTGAGTGATGGAGGGATCATGTCTGAATGATGGAGGATCATGTCTGAGTGATGGAGGGATCATGTCTGAATGATGGAGGGATAATGTCTGAATGATGGAGGGATCGTGTCTGAGTGATGGAGGGATCATGTCTGAATGATGGAGGGATCATGTCTGAGTGATGGGGAGGATCCAGTCTGTGTGATGGAGGGATCATGTCTGAGTGATGGAGGGTTCTTGTCTGAGTGATGGGGGGGATCATGTCTGAATGATGGAGGGATCATGTCTGAGTGATGGGGAGGATCCAGTCTGTGTGATTGAGGGATCATGTTTGAGTGATGGGGAGGATCCAGTCTGTGTGATGGAGGGATCATGTCTGAGTGATGGGGAGGATCCAGTCTGTGTGATTGAGGAATCATGTCTGAGTGATGGAGGGATCATGTCTGAGTGATGGAGGGATCATGTCTGAATGATGGAGGGATCCTGTCTGAGTGATGGGGAGGATCCAGTCTGTGTGATTGAGGAATCATGTCTGAGTGATGGAGGGATCATGTCTGAGTGATGGAGGGATCATGTCTGAATGATGGAGGGATCATGTCTGAGTGATGGAGGGATCATGTCTGAGTGATGGAGGGATCATGTCTGAGTGATGGGGAGGATCCAGTCTGTGTGATGGAGGGATCATTTCTGAGTGATGGGGAGGATCCAGTCTGTGTGATGGAGGGATCATGTCTGAGTGATGGGGAGGATCCAGTCTGAGTGATGGAGGGATCTTGTCTGTGTGGTAGGGAGGATCCAGTCTGTGTGATGGAGGGATCATGTCTGAGTGATGGGGAGGATCCAGTCTGAGTGATGGAGGGTTCTTGTCTGTGTGGTAGGGAGGATCCAGTCTGTGTGATGGAGGGATCATGTCTGAGTGATGGGGAGGATCCAGTCTGTGTGATGGAGGAATCCTGTCTGTGTGATAGGGAGGTTCCAGTCTGTGTGATAGGGAGGATCCAGTCTGTGTGATAGGGAGGATCCAGTCTGTGTGATAGGGAGGATCATGTCTGTATGATGGGGAGGATCCTGTCTGTGTGATGGAGGGATCATGTCTTTGTGATGGGGAGGATCCTGTCTGTGTGATGGAGGGATCATGTCTTTGTGATGGAGGGATCCTGTCTGAGTGATGGGGAGGATCCTGTCTGAGTGATGGGGAGGATCCTGTCTGAGTGATGGAGAGGATCCAGTCTGTGTGATGGAGGGATCATGTCTGAGTGATGGAGGAATCATGTCTGAGTGATGGAGGGATCATGTCTGAGTGATGGAGGGATCATGTCTGAGTGATGGATGGATCGTGTCTGAGTGATGGAGGGATCATGTCTGAGTGATGGGGAGGATCCTGTCTGTGTGATGGAGGGATCGTGTCTGAGTGATGGAGGGATCATGTCTGAGTGATGGAGGGATCGTGTCTGAGTGATGGATGGATCGTGTCTGAGTGATGGAGGGATCATGTCTGAGTGATGGAGGGATCATGTCTGAGTGATGGAGGGATCGTGTCTGAGTGATGGAGGGATAGTGTCTGAGTGATGGGGGATCCAGTCTGTGTGATGGAGGGTCTACCTGGCCCACCACTCCACTTTGGACTTGAACAGTCTTTACGACCAGGTCCACCTCTACAAGGCAGCAATCCCAACTTTTTCCAGGACCCTGAAGGACCTCGCCCTCAACCGTAGTCCCTTACACAGGAGCAACAGACATCCCACCCAGACCAGCGAGACACCCTCCCAAAGGACCTGCACCGAGAGAACACACGCAAAAAGGAACTAAACCCAGACCACAGCATGACCAGCCACACTCCAACCAGCTGAGACCACCCCAAACAAACCCTGGCCACACCCTATATATGCCTCCCCATATCAGACCTATGGCCCTTGTGCCCACCCCATGCCCACCACCCCTGCGGCAAGGACCTTAACATGACAAAGGACATATGCCCAGGCCGTGAACAGAGTATCAGGCCCTAACCCCGCTATTTCACCTTCCCAAGCCCAATCCTGTGACCTAAGAGGTATGTATCAGATGCTCAACATGCTCTGCTCACATTTACCTAAACCACACAAAATCAACACTAGACACAATGGAACACAAGGTTTTTACTATCTCATCCTGGAATATGCAAAGTCTGAGGTCATCTGACTTTGGCCTAAATAGCAGGAGCCCAGACTTCATCACAGAAATTGGAAATACAGACATTGTCATCTTACAAGAAACATGGTATAGAGGAGACGGACCCACTGGTTGCCCTCTAGGTTACAGAGAGCTAGTAGTCCAATCCACCAAACTACCAGGTGAAACAGGAAAAGCCTTGGGGAAAAGATTTGTTATAGAGCAGACCTAACCCACTCTTTAAAATAGGTCAAAACAGGAAAATGTTACATCTAGAAAAATTACCTCATGTATGCTACCTATATCCTCCCAATAGCATCACCATACTTCAACAATGTCAGCTGCTCCATCCTAGAGGGGGAGATTAACCATTTCCAGGCCCAGGGACATGTACTAGACTGTGGCAACCTAAATTGCTGAACTGGACAAGAACCTGACACCCTCAGCACACAGGAGGACAAACACAAAGCTGGAGGTGACAACATTCCCTCCCCCATATTTACCTTTATTTAACGAGGCAAGTCAGTTAAGAACAAATTCTTATTTTCAATGGCGGCCTAGGAACAGTGGGTTAACTGCATGTTACAACCTTTCGGTTACTAGTCCAATCCTCTAACCACTAGGCTACCCTGCCGCCCCCATATGCCCCACTAGACACAAGAACGACAACAAACCATCAAAAACGGGTCACAACTCCTGCAGCTCTGTTGGGCGCTGGGGATGTAAATGGTCAATGGTAGGCTTCGAGGGACTCCTACGGTAGGTACACCTATAGCTAATTTCTTGGCAGTAGTACTGTAGACTACTTTATCACTGACCTCAACCTAGATTCTCTCAGAGCGTTCACAGTCAGTCCACTGACACTCCTATCAGATCACAGCAAAATAAAACTGTACTTGAACTGAGCTATGCTCAATCATGAGGCCAAAGTAACTGAATAATATTAAGACAAGCTATAGATGGAAGGAAAGAAGTGTGGAAAGTCTACCAAAAACTGTCAGGCAACAACAAATAAAATCCCTTCAATACAATTTCCTGGACAAAATGTTTCACTGTAATAGTGAAGGTGTAGACTTGGCAGTAGAAAACCGAAACAGTATATTTGACCTCTCAGCTCCCTATCAAATCTAAAATGTTCAAGCAGACAACCTAATAAAAATAACAACAATGACAAATAGTTTGATGAAGAATGCAAAAACCTAAGTAAGAAATTGAGAAACCCATCCAACCAAAAACTTAGAGATCCAGAAAACCTGAGCCTACGCCTTCAGAATGTGAATCACTAAAACAATACAAAAATACCCTACAGAAAAGAAGGAACAGCACATCAGCATGTTTAAAAAAAAACTTTGTATTAACTAGGCAAGTCAGTTAAGAACAAATTCTTATTTTACAATGATGGCCTAACATGGCCAAACCCGGACGAGGCTGGGCCAATTGTGAGCCTCCTATGGGACTCCCGACCTCGGCCGGTTGTGATACAGTACGGGATCGAACCAAGGTCTGTAGTGGTGCCTCTGGCACTGAGATGCAGTGCCTAGATCGCTGCGCCACTCAGGAGCATTATCCATAGAATGTAACTGCTTCTGGGAAAAGTCTAAACAAACAACATGAAGAGTTGTCTATCCAAATCGGAGATGTATGGATAAACCCGTTCTCCAAATCTTTTTGGCCCTATAACAAAGAACAAACAGCAAAAACATATAGATGATCAATCAAAAATCTTATATTCAACTATTAAAGACTACCATAACCCAGTGGATTCTCCAATTACATTGAATGAACTACAGGACTAAATACCAACCCTCCAACCCAAAAAGCCTGTGGGGTTGATGGTATCCTAAATGAAATGATCAAATATACAGACCACAAATTCAATTGGCTATACATAAACTATTTAACATCATCCTCAGCTCTGGGATGTTCCCCAATATTTGGAACCAATGACTGATCACTCCAATCCACAAAAGTGGAGTCAAATTAGACCCTAATAACTACTGTGGGATATGCGTTAACAGCAACCTTGGGAAAATATTCTGCGTTATCATTAACAGCACTCATACATTTCCTCTGCGTTATCATTAACAGCACTCATACATTTCCTCTGCGTTATCATTAACAGCACTCATACATTTCCTCTGCGTTATCATTAACAGCACTCATACATTTCCTCTGCGTTATCATTACCAGCACTCATACATTTCCTCTGCGTTATCATTAACAGCTCATACATTTCCTCTGCGTTATCATTAACAGCACTCATACATTTCCTCTGCGTTATCATTAACAGCACTCATACATTTCCTCTGCGTTATCATTAACAGCACTCATACATTTCCTCTGCGTTATCATTAACAGCACTCATACATTTCCTCTGCGTTATCATTAACAGCACTCATACATTTCCTCTGCGTTATCATTAACAGCACTCATACATTTCCTCTGCAAAACAATGTACTGAGCAAATTTCAAATTGGCAAATTACCGTACGACAGACCACGTATTCACCCTGCACCCTAATTGACAAACAAACAAACCAAAACAAAAGGCAAAGTCTTCTCATGCTTTGATGATTTACAAAAAGCTTATGACTCATTTTTGGCATGGGGGTCTGCTATACAAAATTATGGAAAGTGATGTTGGGGAAAAATATACAACATTATAAAATCCATGTACACAAATAACAAGAGTGCATAATTAGAAAAAAACACACATTTCTTTCCATAGGGCCGGGCGGTGAGACAGGGATGCAGCTTAAGCCCCACCCTCTTCTCATACATAACAACTAATTGGTGAGGGCACTAGAACAGTCTGCAGCTCCAAGCATCACTCTACTAGAATCTGAAGTCAAATGTCTACTGTTTGCTGATGATCTGATGCTTCTGTCCCCAACCAAAGAGGGCCTACAGCACACCTAGATCTTCTGCACAGATTATGTCAGACCTGGGCCCTGACAGAAAATCTTCAGTAAGACAAAAATAATGGTAAACAAAAAAGGTCAGTTGCCAGGACCCACAAATACAAATTCCATCTAGACACCATTGCTCTGGTGCCACGGCCGTTGAAAGAAGGACCAAGGCGCAGCGTGGTGAACGGCATTCTCTTTTATTAAAAAAGAGCGCTGATCAAAACAATAAACACTACCAAACACACCGTAAGCTAAAGGCTATGGCAAAACCAAGTCAACTACCCCCAAAGACAGGTGGGGATAAAGGGCTGCCTAACTGGCCCCACACTCCCCGGCGCCCCAAAAAAAATGTTGGGGCTGCCTCTCGGGCTTCCTTGCTAGCCGTGTTCCCTCATAACGCTGCCGCTCCGCCAGCTGCCTCCAGTTCCTCCAGTGGACGGCGATTCTTCCCTGCCTGCCCAGGGTCTCTCTACCGTTCAGTATCTCTCCTGCCATCCCATCTCCAGATAGAGCTGCTCCCCCTTACCACGCTGCTTGGTCCTGATGGTGGGTAGTTCTGTCACAGCAGTTGAAAGAGGAGGGATCTAAGGCGCAGCGTGGTGAGTGTACATTCTCTTTTTTTTCTTGAAAAATACGCCAAACAAAACAATAAACACTACCAAACAAACCGTGAAGCTAAAGGCCATGTGCCATAAACCAAGTCAACTTCCCACAAAGACAGGTGGGATAAAGGGCTGCCTAAGTATGGTTCCCAATCAGAGACAATGATAGACAGCTGTTCCTGATTGAGAACCATAAATCGGCCAAAAAAAGAAATACAAACAGAAAAATGAACATAGAATGCCCACCAAATCACACCCCTGACAAACCAAAATAGAGACATAAAAAGCTCTCTAAGGTCAGGGCGTGACATCTAGAGCACACAATAACCTATATATACGTCGGCCTAAATGTCAGTGCCACAGGTAACTTCTGGAGAGCCTTCCGGAGAGCCTTGCGGTTGAGGGCGGTGCAGTTGCCATACCATGCTGTGATACAGCCCGACAGGATGCTCTCGATTGTGCATCTGTAAAAGTTTGTCAGGGTTTTGGGTGACAAGCCAAATTTCTTCAGCCTCTTGAGGTTGAAGAGGCACTGTTGCGCCTTCTTCACCACACCGTCTGTGTGGGTGGACAATTTCAGTTTGTCTGTGCTGTGTCGCCGAGGAATTTAAAACTTTCCACCTTCTCCACTGCTGTCCCTTCGATGTGGATAGTGGGGTGTTCCCTGCTGTTTCCTGAAGTCCACGATAATCTCCTTTTGTTTTAGTTGGCGCGAGTGAGAGGTTGTTCTGACACCACACTCTGAGTGCCTCACCGCCTCTGTAAGCTGTCTCGTTGTTGTTGGTAATCAAGCCCACTACTGTTGTGTCGTCTGCAAACTTGATGATTGAGTTGGAGGCGTGCATGGCCACACAGTCGTAGGTGAACAGGGAGTACAGGGAGGGGACTGAGCAAGCACCCTTGTTTTTTTTTTGTTGAGGGTCAGCAAGTTGAAATGTTGTTTCCAACCTTCACCACCTGGGGGCGGCCTTCTCAGAAAGTCCAGGACCCAATTGCACAGGGCGAAGTTGAGGGTACTATGGAGTTGAATGCTGAGCTGTAGTCAATGAACAGCATTCTAACACAGGTATTCCACTTGTCAGATGGGATAGGAGCGGTGTGTAGTGTGATGGCGATAGCATCGTCTGTGGACATGTTGATTGTTGACTAGTCTCTCAAAGCACTTCATGATGACAGAAGTGAAAGTGCTGCGGACGGTGTCATTTTGTTCAGTTATCTTTGCCTTTTTGGGAACAGGAACAATTCTTGCACGTTTACAACACTGTATTGGAGACATAATATGACATTTGAAATGGCTTTAGTTATTTTGGAACTTTTGTGTGTGTATGTTTACTGTTTTTTTAAATAGTTAATTTCACTTTTGTTTGTTATCTATTTCATTTGCTTGGCAATGTAAACATATGTGTCCCATGCCAATAAGCCCTTTAATTGAAATTGAATTGAGAGAGAGAGAGAGAGAGAGAGAGAGAGAGAGAGAGAGAGAGAGAGAGAGAGAGAGAGAGAGAGAGAGAGAGAGAGAGAGAGAGAGAGAGAGAGTAAGGTCCGTAAGGTCCATTACACCACAGAGCTATGGATAATATGTCCTTCCATTCAACAGACTGACAGGTGGCAGAGTACTGCAAGGTTCCTCACTTTATCACTCTATAGTAGAGCCATCTCCTCTGCTCTCCTGTCATTATCACTCTATAGTAGAGCCATCTCCTCTGCTCTCCTGTCAGTATTCACCCCTGTCATCTCCTCTGCTCTCCTGTCATTATCACTTCTGTAGTAGAGCCATCTCCTCTGCTCTCCTGTCATTATCACTCTATGTAGAGCCATCTCCTCTGCTCTCCTGTCATTATCACTCTATAGTAGAGTCATCTCCTCTGGCTCTCCTGTCATTATCACTCTATAGTGGAGCCATTATCTCCCATCTCTGCTCTGTCATCATCACTCTATAAAGTCATTATCACTCTATAGTAGAGCCATCTCCTCTGCTCTCTGTCATTATCACTCTATAGTAGAGCCATCTCCTCTGCTCTCCTGTCATTATCACTCTATAGTAGAGTCATCTCCTCTGTCATCATCACTCTATAGTAGAGCCATCTCCTCTGCTCTCCTGTCATTATCACTCTATAGTAGAGCCATCTCCCTCTGCTCTCCTGTCATCACTCTTAAGGTAGAGCCATCCCTCTGCTCTCCTGTCATTATCACTCTATAGTAGAACCATGTCCTCTGCTCTCCTGTCATTATCACTCTATAGTAGAACCAT
>NW_026286780.1:0-6311 GCF_023373465.1 Oncorhynchus keta | reverse complement strand
TGTGCAAACATTGATTGGTATAAAACATCTTTTGTTCAGTATATTGTTTGTTCGAGTTCAGAGCTGTATATTGTCAAGACACGGTGATTGGTATACAGCATCTTTGTTTCCAAATTATATTATTTTATTGAGTTACAACCTTATAGTACAAACACATTGATTGGTATCTAACTATCTTTGTTCAAGTATATTGTTTTGTTGGGTTCAGGCACCTTATTGCTACAAACACATTGATTGGTATAAAACATCTTTGTTCAAGTATATTGTTTTGTTGGGTTCAGGCACCTTATTGTGACAAACACATTGATTGGTATAAAACATCTTTGTTCAAGTATATTGTTTTGTTGAGTTCAGGCACCTTATTGTACAAACACATTGATTGGTATAAAACATCTTTGTTCAAGTATATTGTTTTGTTGAGTTCAGGCACCTTATTGTACAAACACATTGATTGGTATAAAACATCTTTGTTCAAGTATATTGTTTGTTGAGTTCAGGCACCTTATTGTACAAACACATTGATTGGTATAAAACATCTTTGTTCAAGTATATTGTTTTGTTGAGTTCAGGCACCTTATTGTACAAACACATTGATTGGTATAAAACATCTTTGTTCAAGTATATTGTTTTGTTGAGTTCAGGCACCTTATTGTACAAACACATTGATTGGTATAAAACATCTTTGTTCAAGTATATTGTTTTGTTGAGTTCAGGCACCTTATTGTACAAACACATTGATTGGTATAAAACATCTTTGTTCAAGTATATATGTTTTGTTGAGTTCAGGCACCTTATTGTACAAACACATTGATTGGTATAAAACATCTTTGTTCAAGTATATTGTTTTGTTGAGTTCAGGCACCTTATTGTACAAACACATTGATTGGTATAAACATCTTTGTTCAAGTATATTGTTTTGTTGAGTTCAGGCACCTTATTGTACAAACACATTGATTGGTATAAAACATCTTTGTTCAAGTATATTGTTTTGTTGAGTTCAGGCACCTTATTGTACAAACACATTGATTGGTATAAACATCTTTGTTCAAGTATATTGTTTTGTTGAGTTCAGGCACCTTATTGTACAAACACATTGATTGGTATAAAACATCTTTGTTCAAGTATATTGTTTTGTTGAGTTCAGGCACCTATTGTACAAACACATTGATTGGTATAAACATCTTTGTTCAAGTATATTGTTTTGTTGAGTTCAGGCACCTTATTGTACAAACACATTGATTGGTATAAAACATCTTTGTTCAAGTATATTGTTTTGTTGAGTTCAGGCACCTTATTGTACAAACACATTGATTGGTATAAAACATCTTTGTTCAAGTATATTGTTTTGTTGAGTTCAGGCACCTATTGTACAAACACATTGATTGGTATAAAACATCTTTGTTCAAGTATATTGTTTTGTTGAGTTCAGGCACCTTATTGTACAAACACATTGATTGGTATAAAACATCTTTGTTCAAGTATATTGTTTTGTTGAGTTCAGGCACCTTATTGTACAAACACATTTTGGTATAAAACATCTTTGAGTTCAGGCACCTTATTGTACAAACACATTGATTGGTATAAAACATCTTTGTTCAAGTATATTGTTTTGTTGAGTTCAGGCACCTTATTGTACAAACACATTGATTGGTATAAAACATCTTTGTTCAAGTATATTGTTTTGTTGAGTTCAGGCACCTTATTGTACAAACACATTGATTGGTATAAAACATCTTTGTTCAAGTATATTGTTTTGTTGAGTTCAGGCACCTTATTGTACAAACACATTGATTGGTATAAAAAACATCTTTGTTCAAGTATATTGTTTTGTTGAGTTCAGGCACCTTATTGTACAAACACATTGATTGGTATAAAACATCTTTGTTCAAGTATATTGTTTTGTTGAGTTCAGGCACCTTATTGTACAAACACATTGATTGGTATAAAACATCTTTGTTCAAGTATATTGTTTTGTTGAGTTCAGGCACCTTATTGTGGCCAAACACATTGATTGGTATAAAAACATCTTTGTTCAAGTATATTGTTTTGTTGAGTTCAGGCACCTTATTGTACAAACACATTGATTGGTATAAAACATCTTTGTTCAAGTATATTGTTTTGTTGAGTTCAGGCACCTTATTGTACAAACACATTGATTGGTATAAACATCTTTGTTCAAGTATATTGTTTTGTTGAGTTCAGGCACCTTATTGTACAAAACACAATGATTGGTAAAACATCTTTGTTCAAGTATATTGTTTTGTTGAGTTCAGGCACCTTATTGTACAAACACAATGATTGGTATAAAACATCTTTGTTCAAGTATATTGTTTTGTTGAGTTCAGGCACCTTATTGTACAAACACATTGATTGGTATAAAACATCTTTGTTCAAGTATATTGTTTTGTTGAGTTCAGGCACCTTATTGTACAAACACATTGATTGGTATAAAACATCTTTGTTCAAGTATATTGTTTGTTGAGTTCAGGCACCTTATTGTACAAACACATTGATTGGTATAAAACATCTTTTGTTCAAGTATATTGTTTTGTTGAGTTCAGGCACCTTATGGTACAAACACATTGATTGGTATAAAACATCTTTGTTCAAATATTGTTTTGTTGAGTTCAGGCACCTTATTGTACAAACACATTGATTGGTATAAACACTTTGTTCAAGTATATTGTTTTGTTGAGTTTAGGCACCTTATTGTACAAACACATTGATTGGTATAAAACATCTTTGTTCAAGTATATTGTTTTGTTGAGTTCAGGCACCTTATTGTACAAACACATTGATTGGTATAAAACACCTTATTGTACAAACACATTGATTGGTATAAAACATCTTTGTTCAAGTATATTGTTTTGTTGAGTTCAGGCACCTTATTGTACAAACACATTGGAAGCGTTTTGGAGCGACAGACACATTGATTGTCACATATTATTACGGCATCATTCTGTTCTTCAAGTTGGACACATTACGGTATTATTCCAATGTTGTTGTGCGTATGCTGAGGCTTCTGTGTCTGCATTAGACTGGCAACAGTGGTTTTCTCATGCCGCCTTAAAATCCCTCTAAATCCAGACAACAACAAAAAAATCCCTCTACAAGCCAGACTAAACATCTGAGGCCTTGGACTGGCTACATACACACTACTGGTGAGAGAAACATGTTGTTCTTCATAACGCCGATCCTCGCCATGATCATAACAGATTTACTCGTATGGTCTCTCCTAATAAGTAAGACGGGTATCTTGTCAAGTTGTTTTGTTCAGTCCTGATCATTCGGATGATGTCTTCAACAACATCGATTTTGGTATTTTGATAAAAGATGTGGACACGAAAAGTGACGTGACCTGTTATTTCATTGCTCTTTTTTTTCTAATGTGGACTTTGAAATAAACATGTTCGTCTCATCATGTTGAGGTCAATTGCCAGTCGTAGACGCCAATCCACCGACCAATCCTTATCACAATTCATGTCCACAGAAGAGAAGTATAAAGTGCATGTAAATCACATCAGTGTCACGTTCTGACCTTTATTTTCTGTGTTTTGTGTTTAGTTAGTATGGTCAGGGCGTGAGTTGGGTGGGCAGTCTATGTTTGTTTGTCTAGGTTTTGGGAATTTCTATGTTTCGGCCTAGTGGTTCTCAATCAGAGGCAGGTGTCATTAGTTGTCTCTGATTGAGAATCATACTTAGGTGGCCTGGGTTTCACTGTGTGTTTGTGGGTGATTGTTTCCTGTCTCTGTGTGTACCAGATAGGACTGTAATTTGAGTTTTCACATTTTTTTGTTTTGTTAGTTTGTTCATGTGTACCTGATAGCATTAAAAAGTACCATGGAAAATTACCACGCCGCGTATTGGTCCTCTGATCCGTTTCGCCTCTCCTCTTCGGAAGAAGAGGAGGAAACTCATTACAGAATCACCCACCAAAATCGGACCAAGCGGCGTGGTAAAGGACAGCGACGACAGCAGCAGCAGCATCAACAACAGAGGCCACCATCACAGGACTCCTGGACATGGGAGCAGATACTGAACGGAGAGGGACCCTGGGCACGGGCTGGGGAAAATCGCAGCCCCAAAGCAGAGCTGGAGGCAGCGAAAGCTGATCGGCGGCAATATGAGGAGCCAGCACGGCAGTGCGACAGGTACGAGAGGCAGCCCCAAATTTTTTTTTGGGGGGGGCACACGAGGTGTGGTACTAAGCCAGGTAGCAGACCTGAGCTCACTCCTCGTGCTTATTATGAGCAGCGCATTACTGGTCAGGCACCGTGTTATGCGGTTGAGCGCACGGTGTCGCCAGTGCGTGTCCATAGCCCGGTGCGCTATAGGGCAGCCCCCCGAGAGTGCCATGCGAGTGTGGGCATTGAGCCAGGGCGTATGGTGCCTGCTCAGCGGGTCTGGTCGCCGGTACGCAGTCTTGGTCCAGGTTATCCTGCGCCGGCTCTGCGTGCTGTGTCTCCGGGCGCTGGGAGGGTGCAGTGCGTCCTCTGCCTGCGCTCCGCTCGTACCGGGCAACTGTGGGAGTGGAGCCTAGGGGAGAGGTGCGTGTAGTAAGCACTAGATCTCCCGTGCTTACCCACAGCCCGGTTCAACCTGTGCCTGCACTCTTGAGGTCCGGGCTCGGTAGTTGTCCAGCCTGGGGAAGTGGTGCCAAGGTTGCGCACCAGAGCTCCAGTGCTCCCCACAGCCCGGTCTTTCAGGCTCCTCCTAACACCAAGCCTCCTGAAAGTCTCCCCAGCCTGGTAGTTCCTGTGGCAGCCCACGCACCAGGCTGTCTCTCAGTCTCCTCCCCTGCAGGTGCTCCCGCCTGTCCGGGCGCCGCTGCCGGAGCGTTCCGCCTGTCCGGGCCTGCCGGAGCCTCCCGCCTGTCCGGCGCCGCTGCCGGAGCCTCCCGCCTGTCCGGCGCCGCTGCTGAGCCTCCGCCTGTCCGGAGCCTCCCGCCTGTCCGGCGCCACTGCCGGAGCCTCCCGCCTGTCCGGCGCCGCTGCCGGAGCCTCCCCGCCTGTCCGGCGCCGCTGCTGGAGCGTCCCGCTGTCCGGCGCCGCTGCCTCCTGAGCAGCTCCACGCACCAGGCTGTCTCTCTGCTCCTCTCTGCAGGTGCTCCCGCCTGTCCGGCGCCGCTGCCGGAGCGTCCCGCCTGTCCAGCGCCGCTGCCGGGAGCGTCCCGCCTGTCCGGGCGCCGCTGCAGGTGCCTCCCGCCTGTCCGGCGCCCGCTGCCGGAGCGTCCCGCCTGTCCCGGAGCCTCCGCCTGTCCGGCGCCGCTGCCGGAGCCTCGCCTGTCCGGGCGCTGCTGCCGGAGCCTCCGCCTGTCCGGCGCTGCTGCCGGAGCCTCCCGCCTGTCCGGCGCCGCTGCCGAGCGTCCCGCCTGTCCGGCGCCGCTGCTGGAGCGTCCCCGCCTGTCTGGCGCCGCTGCCGGAGCGTCCCCGCCTGTCTGGCGCCGCTGCCGGAGCGTCCCTCCTGTCCGGCGCCGCTGCCGGCCTCCCGCCTGTCCGGGCGCCGCTGCCGGAGCGTCCCGCCTGTCTGGGCGCCGCTGCCGGAGCCCCTCAGCCCAGAGGCGCCAGAGCCCCTCAGCCCAGAGGCGCCAGAGCCCCTCAGCCCAGAGGCGCCAGAGCCCCTCAGCCCAGAGCGCCAGAGCCCCTGTCCTCTGTCCAGAGCCCCTGTCCCTCTGTCCAGAGCCCCTGTCCCTCTGTCCAGAGCCCCTGCCCTCTGTCCCGAGCTGCCCCTCTGTCCAGTGGGGTCATTGAGAGGGGTTGCCATGGTGAGAAAGCCACGGAGGCGGAAAATAAGGCGGACAAAGACAAGGGTGAAGTGGGGTCCGCGTCCCGCGCCAGAACCGCCACCGGGACAGACGCCCACCCAGACCCTCCCCTATAGGTCAAGGTTTTGCGGCCGGAGTCCGCACCTTTGGGGGTGGTCACGTTCTGACCTTTATTTTCTGTGTTTTGTGTTTAGTTAGTATGGTCAGGGCGTGAGTTGGGTGGAGTAGTCTATGTTTGTTTGTCTAGGTTTTGGGAATTTCTTATGTTTAGCTAGTATGGTTCTCAATCAGAGGCAGGTGTCATTAGTTGTCTCTGATTGAGAATCATACTTAGGTGGCCTGGGTTTCACTGTGTGTTTGTGGGTGATTGTTCCCTGTCTCTGTGTGTGCACCAGATAGGACTGTAATTTGAGTTTTGTTTTTGTTTTGTTAGTTTGTTCATGTGTACCTGATAGCATTAAAAAGTACCATGGAAAATTACCGCCGCGTATTGGTCCTCTGATCCGTTTCGCCTCTCCTGCGGAAGAAGAGGAGGAAACTCATTACA
>NW_026286779.1:0-13819 GCF_023373465.1 Oncorhynchus keta | reverse complement strand
CCTCATAGTCCGCCCCATCCCATGCGGTCGCGTTACTACAGCCTCAAGCTCATTACCATAGCATAGCGTTAGCGATTTCTAAAAATCGCAAATGAAATGAAATAAATATGCCTGCTCTCAATCTTATCCCTTTTCTTAACAATCCTGTCGTCTCAGATTTTCAAAATATGCTTTAGAACCAGAAAAATCAATAATTTGTGTAAAATTAGTGATAGCTAGCTTAGCATTTTAGCGTTAGCATTTAGCACACAACATATTCACAAAAACCAGCAAAGGATCAAATAAAATAATTTACCTTTGAAGAACTTCAGATGTTTCAATGAGAGACTCTCAGTTACATAGCAGATGTCCAGTTTTTCCTGAAAGATTCTTGTGTAGGACACAACGTTCCGTTTGTTACTATGCATTTTGGCTACGAAACTAACTTGAAAATTCAGTCACCGTCAAACTTTTTCCCGAATTAACTCCATAATATCGACTGAGACATGGAAAACGTTGTTTTGAATCAATCCTCAAGGTGTTTTGTCATATATCTCTTCATTGAAATGGTCCCTGGAAGCCTGCATTCTTCTCTGATTCGGATGGAAAAAAATACTGATACGCTGACTTTTGCACCAATTTCCACGCAGGCGCCGTGCAGGACACTTGGCAATTGTAGTCTCTTATGGTCAATCTTCCAATGATATGCCTACAAATACGTCACAATGCTGCAGACACCTTGGGGAAACAAGAGAAAGTGTCCGTTCATTCCTGTCGCATTCACAGCCATATAAGGCGATCATGGAAAACGTAGCCTCAGAAATCCTGTTCATTTCCTGAGTCGGTCAAACATCTTGGTTTTGCCTGAAGCATTTGTTCTAGGGCACTCACAGTGAAAATCTTTGCAGTTCTGGAAACGTAAGAGTGTCTTCTTTCCAAAACGATCAATTCCAAGCATAGTCGAGCATCTTTTCGTGACAAAATATTGCGCTTAAAACGGGCACGTATTTTTATCCAAAAATGAAATACTGCCCCTATAGGACTAACAGGTTAATGAAGCCGGTGACTGATGAGGTAAACTCCTCAATGCCATCGGATGAATCCAGGAACATATTCCAGTCCCTGCTATCCAAAACAGCTTACTATCCACTTCATCAGATCACTGGTACTTCCTGTTTGAGTTTTTGTTTGTAAGCAGGAATCAGGAGGATAGAGTTATGGTCAGAATCGGGATCGAGAGCTTTGTATGCGTCTCTGTGTGTGGAGTAAAGGTGATCTAAGTCATTTTGCCTCTAGTTGCACAGGTGACATGCTGGTAGAAATTAGGTAAGACAATTTCAGTTTTCCTGCATTAAATTCACTGGCCACTAGGAGGCCGCATCTGGAGTGAGCATTGTCTTGTTTTCCTATGTCCCTATACAGCTTGTTGGTGTGGTCTTAGTGTCAGCATCGGTTTGTGGTGGTAAATAGACAGCTATGAAAAGTATAGATGACAACTCTCTTAGTAAATAGTCTACAGCAGTGGTTCCAAACCTCTTTATAGTCCCGTTACCCCTTCAAACACTCAACCTCTGGCTAAATGCCCCCTCCAGCACCAGGGTCAGCGCACTCTCAAATATTGTTTTGCCATCATTGTAAGCCTGCCACTCACACACTATATGATACATTTATTAAGAACAAGAATGAGTGTGAGTTTTGTCACAACCCGGCTCGTGGGAAGTGACAATGAGTTCTTTTAGGACCAGGGCACAAATAATTATATAATATTAATCAATAATTTTGCTCTTCATTTAGCCATCTTACATATAAAACTTTATTTGTTCATCGAAAATGGTGAATAACTCAACAAAGGTTAATGAGAAGGATGCACATACATGTAACTCTGTATGTTGGGTTGGATTGGAGAGAGTCTCAGTCTTAAATCATGTTCTACACACAGTCTGTGCCTGTATTTAGTTTTCATACTAATGAGGGCCGAGAATCCACTTTCACAGAGGTATGTGGTTGCAAAGGGCATCAGTGTCTTAACAGCACGATTTGACCAAGGCAGGATTCTCTGAGCGCAGCCCAATCCAGAAATATGACAGTGGCACTGATTAAATAAAATGTTAATCAGAGCCACTTGTTGCAACTTCGATGAGGCTCTCTTGTTCAAATATGGTAAGTGGACTGGAGGCATGGCAGGAAAGGGATAATGAACCCAGTTGTTTGTGTCATCCGTTTCTGAAATGTACCTGCGTAATTGCACACCAAACTCACTCAAGGTGCTTCGCTATATCACATTTTACATCGTCTGTAAGCTTGAGTTCATTTGCACACAAAAAAATCATACAATGAAGGAAAAATCTGTGTGTTGTCATTGTTAATACAGACAGAGAAGAGCTGTGTGTTGTCCTTGTTAATACAGACAGAAGACCTGTGTGTTGTCCTCGTTAATACAGACAGAGAAGAGCTGTGTGTTGTCATTGTTAATACAGACAGAGAAGACCTGTGTTGTCCTCGTTAATACAGACAGAAGACCTGTGTGTTGTCCTTGTTAATACAGACAGAAGACCTGTGTGTTGTCCTTGTTAATACAGACAGAAGACCTGTGTGTTGTCCTTGTTAATACAGACAGAAGACCTGTGTGTTGTCCTTGTTAATACAGACAGAAGACCTGTGTGTTGTCCTTGTTAATACAGACAGAAGACCTGTGTATTGTCCTTGTTAATACAGACAGAGAAGACCTGTGTGTTGTCCTTGTTAATACAGACAGAAAGACCTGTGTGTTGTCATGTTAATACAGACAGAGAAGACCTGTGTGTTGTCCTTGTTAATACAGACAGAGAAGACCTGTGTGTTGTCCTCATTAATACAGACAGAGAAGAGCTGTGTGTTGTCCTTGTTAATACAGACAGAGAAGAGCTGTGTGTTGTCCTCGTTAATACAGACAGAGAAGACCTGTGTGTTGTCCTTGTTAATACAGACAGAGAAGAGCTCCAACTTCTTAATCATAGCCTCAATTTTCTCCCGCACACTGAGTATAGTTGCGGAGAGTCCCTGTAATGGGAGAGTCCCTGTAATCGTAGAGTCCCTGTAATGGGAGAGTCCCTGTAATGGGAGAGTCCCTGTAATGGGAGAGTCCCTGTAATTGTAGAGTCCCTGTAAAGGGAGAGTCCCTGTAATCGTAGAGTCCCTGTAATGGGAGAGTCCCTGTAATGGGAGAGTCCCTGTAATGGGAGAGTCCCTGTAATCGTAGAGTCCCTGTAAGCGTAGAGTCCCTGTAATCGTAGAGTCCCTGTAAAGGGAGAGTCCCTGTAATCGTAGAGTCCCTGTAATCGTAGAGTCCCTGTAATCGTAGAGTCCCTGTAAGCGTAGAGTCCCTGTAAAGGTAGAGTCTCTGTAATGGGAGAGTCCCTGTAATGGGAGAGTCCCTGTAATCGTAGAGTCCCTGTAATGGGAGAGTCCCTGTAATCGTAGAGTCCCTGTAATCGTAGAGTCCCTGTAAAGGGAGAGTCCCTGTAAAGGGAGAGTCCCTGTAATGGGAGAGTCCCTGTAATGGGAGAGTCCCTGTAATGGGAGAGTCCCTGTAATCGTAGAGTCCCTGTAATGGGAGAGTCCCTGTAATGGGAGAGTCCCTGTAATCGTAGAGTCCCTGTAAAGGGAGAGTCCCTGTAATCGGAGAGTCCCTGTAATCGGAGAGTCCCTGTAATGGGAGAGTCCCTGTAATCGTAGAGTCCCTGTAAGCGTAGAGTCCCTGTAATCGGAGAGTCCCTGTAAAGGGAGAGTCCCTGTAATCGGAGAGTCCCAGTAATGGGAGAGTCCCTGTAATCGGAGAGTCCCTGTAATGGGAGAGTCCCTGTAATGGGAGAGTCCCTGTAATGGGAGAGTCCCTGTAATGGGAGAGTCCCTGTAACCGTAGAGTCCCTGTAAAGGGAGAGTCCCTGTAATGGGAGAGTCCCTGTAATCGTAGAGTCCCTGTAATGGGAGAGTCCCTGTAATGGGAGAGTCCCTGTAACCGTAGAGTCCCTGTAATGGGAGAGTCCCTGTAATGGGAGAGTCCCTGTAATCGTAGAGTCCCTGTAATGGGAGAGTCCCTGTAATGGGAGAGTCCCTGTAATGGGAGAGTCCCTGTAATCGTAGAGTCCCTGTAATGGGAGAGTCCCTGTAATGGGAGAGTCCCTGTAATCGTAGAGTCCCTGTAATGGGAGAGTCCCTGTAATGGGAGAGTCCCTGTAACCGTAGAGTCCCTGTAAAGGGAGAGTCCCTGTAATGGGAGAGTCCCTGTAATCGTAGAGTCCCTGTAATGGGAGAGTCCCTGTAATCGTAGAGTCCCTGTAATCGTAGAGTCCCTGTAAAGGGAGAGTCCCTGTAAAGGGAGAGTCCCTGTAATGGGAGAGTCCCTGTAATGGGAGAGTCCCTGTAATGGGAGAGTCCCTGTAATCGTAGAGTCCCTGTAAAGGGAGAGTCCCTGTAATCGGAGAGTCCCTGTAATCGGAGAGTCCCTGTAATGGGAGAGTCCCTGTAATCGTAGAGTCCCTGTAAAGGGAGAGTCCCTGTAAAGGGAGAGTCCCTGTAATGGGAGAGTCCCTGTAATGGGAGAGTCCCTGTAATGGGAGAGTCCCTGTAATCGTAGAGTCCCTGTAAAGGGAGAGTCCCTGTAATCGGAGAGTCCCTGTAATCGGAGAGTCCCTGTAATGGGAGAGTCCCTGTAATCGTAGAGTCCCTGTAAGCGTAGAGTCCCTGTAATCGGAGAGTCCCTGTAAAGGGAGAGTCCCTGTAATCGGAGAGTCCCAGTAATGGGAGAGTCCCTGTAATGGGAGAGTCCCTGTAATGGGAGAGTCCCTGTAATGGGAGAGTCCCTGTAATGGGAGAGTCCCTGTAATGGGAGAGTCCCTGTAACCGTAGAGTCCCTGTAATGGGAGAGTCCCTGTAAAGGGAGAGTCCCTGTAAAGGGAGAGTCCCTGTAATGGGAGAGTCCCTGTAATGGGAGAGTCCCTGTAACCGTAGAGTCCCTGTAAAGGGAGAGTCCCTGTAATGGGAGAGTCCCTGTAATCGTAGATTCAGATCATTCAGGCGAGAAGAAACATCACCCGGATAGGCCAGTCGTCATCATGCCAGCGTTCAGACAAGTGAAAATAATGGTCAGTAAAGAAAACTTGATGCTCGTCTCTCAGTTTAAAAAAAAAACATGTCAATACTTTGCCCCTTGATAACCAGCGCACTTCTGTATGTTGTAAAAGTGTTACAAAAGTGTTATGTAAAAGTGTTACATGGTCGCTGCCCATATCATTGCATAGTGCAGAAAATACACAAGAGTTCAGGGGCCTTGCTCTAACAAAGTTAACCATTTTCACTGTCCAAAGCGTCTTTCAAGCTGTCAGGCATTCCTTTGGCAGCATTCCTTTGGTAGCAAGCTGCAGTGTAACCAAGTGGCGTCAGGAAAAACTGCTTGCACGCTCGTTACCACTCCACTATGTCTCCCTGTCATGGCTTTTACGCAATCAGTACAGATACCAACACATCTTGACCACCAAAGTCCATTTGATGTCACAAAGCTGTCTAGTACCTTAAAAATATTCTCTCCCGTTGTCCTGGTTTCCAGTGGTTTGCAGAAGAGGATATCTTCCTTACTGTAAAGGACATATAGCAGGAGCTGTGCCAGGCCCACCACATCTGTTGACTCACCCAGCTGTAACACATAGAATTCACTGGCTTGTATGTGAAGCAGTAATTGTTTCAAAACATCCCTTTTCACTGATGCATCGTGAACAGTCAACAGTGTTGTTTGATGAAGTCATTGTATGTATAGTTTTTTTGCAATTTCCTCCAGTATTGTCCCAGCCATATCCACGGCAACAGGAAGAATGAAGTCCTCCACACTAGTATGGGGCTTGCCTGTCCTAGCCACTTGGTAGCTCACCATATAAGAAGCTTCTAGCCCCTTCTAATTAATGATCTGGTGAGGTGATATCTGTTGCTTTTATACATGTCTTACTACAAAATACTTATTTCCCTCATTAAAATGCAAATCAATTTATAACATTTTTGACATGTGTTTTTCTGGATTTTTTTGTTGTTATTCTGTCTCTCACTGTTCAAATAAACCTTCCATTAAAATTATAGACGGATCATTTCTTTGTCAGTGGGCAAACGTACAAAATCAGCAGGGGATCAAATACTTTTTTCTTTTTTCCCTCACTGTACATACATGGTGTTGGCTGTCTGAGTCTACAGCAGGGATGAGAGGATAGTCGGGGCGGGGGCGCAGGAATATACTTAAAAATCATTTGTAGACCGCAAATTGACCACAAAGAAGCCCAAACAGATCAAATATTTGACTATGACATATTCATTTCAAACCTACAGTATATGATCACGTGTCCCTCTATAATGCTTGGGAACAGATTTCCAAAATGTAAATCCTGGTGTTTTTAAAGTCTTTTATGTCCAACAATTTAAATAAAATCAAATATACAGTGGTGGCCAAAAGTTTTCAGAATGACACAAATATTAATTTTCACAAAGTCTGCTGCCTCAATTCGATGGCAATTTGCATATACTCCAGAATGTTATGAAGAGTGACCAGATGAATTGCAATGAATTGCAAAGTCCCTCTTTGCCATGCAAATGAACTGAATCCCCCCAAAAAACATTTTCAGCCCTGCCACAAAAGGACCAGCTGACATCATGTCAGGGATTCTCTTGTTAACACAGGTGTGAGTGTTGACAAGGACAAGGCTGGAGATCACTCTGTCATGCTGATTGAGTTCGCATAACAGACTGGAAGCTTCAAAAGGAGAGTGGTGCTTGGAATCATTGTTCTTCTTCTGTCAACCATGGTTACCTGCAAGGAAACACGTGCCGTCATCAATGCTATGCACAAAAAGAGCTTCACAGGCAAGGATATTGCTGTCAGTAAGATTGCACCTAAATCAACCATTTATCAGATCATCAAGAACTTCAAGGAGAGTGCTTCAATTGTTGTGAAGAAGGCTTCAGGGCGCCCAAGAAAGACCAGCAAGCGCCAGGAACGTCTCTTAAAGTAGATTCAGCTGCGGGATCGGGCACCACCAGTACAGAGCTTGCTCAGGAATGGCAGCAGGCAGGTGTGAGTGCATCTGCACACACAGTGAGGCGAAGATTTTGGAGGATGGCCTGGTGTCAAGAAAGGCAGCAAAGAAGCCACTTCTCTACAGGAAAAACATCAAGGACAGACTGATATGCTGCAAAAGGTACAGGGATTGGACTGCTGAGGACTGGGGTAAAGTCATTTTCTCTGATGAATCCCCTTTCCAATTGTTTGGGCATCTGGAAAAAATGCATGGCCGGAGAAGACAAGGTGAGCGCTACCATTAGTCCTGTGTCATGCCAACAGTAAAGCATCCTGATACCATTCATGTGTGGGGTTGCTTCTCAAACCAAGGAGTGGGCTCACTCACAATTTTGTGGTCAATCCTCAAGAGGTGGGTGGACAAACAAAAACCCACAAATTCTGACCAACTCCAAGCATTGATTATGCAAGAATGGGTTGCCATCAGTCAGGATATGGCCCAGAAGTTAATTGACAGCATGCCAGGGTGGATTGCAGAGGTTTTGAAAAAGAAGGGTCGACACTGCAAATATTGACTCTTTGCATCAACTTCCTGTAATTGTCAATAAAAGCCTTTGACGCTTATGAAATGCTTGTAATTATACTTCAGTAATTCCATAGTAACATCTGACAAAAAATATCTAAAGACACTGATGCAGCAAACTTTGTGGAAATTAATATTTGTGTCCTTTTGGCAACGACTGTACATTTATTTATTTTTTTGCTCAGAAAACTTGGGGTCAAAATTACAACCAGTTGGGGAGCCCTGGTCTACAGTTTATCATGAGGTGTTCTAACTCAGGCGAGCAGATCCTGAAGAATTCCTTAATATTAGAGATCACACTCCACTGCCATTCTGTCCTCCCGATGTATAGAAAAACCAGCTAGACGTTGTGGCAAACCTCTTCAAGGTTAGGAGCGTTTGTCACAAACTTAGTGGTAAACTGTCACCAAATCACCCAAGAATGAGAGTTCTTTCGAACAGGACAGTCAGTACCTGTGTGTTTGTTTCTCCGTCCTGGTCCACCCAGGCCGTAGGCGAGGTCAAGGATAGCAGGGTTCGGTACACGAATCGGGTTCTCGGTAGGTCCAGGTCCAAACGCCAACAGGTAAGTCCAAACAATCCAGCTCATACACGGTAAATCCAGCCAATCTCTATAGTCTCTTTCTCTATTGTTCATAGCTCCTTCCAGCACTCTCTCCTCTTCTTCCTGGTTTTTCTTGACCCTTTATCTGTGAGTCGGCTCCACCTTCTGAGGGTTCCCCTTGCTTCTGGGACTTGTAGTTTTGGCGGTCGGCCATTTTGTGATCTGTAGTTCTGACAGGGGTGGCCATTTTAGTGATCGGGCAGAGCCCGTTTATTAGCTCTGCTCTCACATATCTGCCACTTATCACTCGACCCCCTTCTTTGCCACATATCTCTCCCCCTAGATCCGACCCCCTAGGTCGGGCTATCGCAGCAAAATATGTATGCATGCGGGATAACCCATCCGCGTTTCCCATTTCCTTCCCTGCTCTGTGTTTCAAGTCAAAATGAAACGGTTGGAGACTCAAAAACCACCGCATCACCCGAGCGTTCTTCTCTTTAGCCCTATGCATCCAGGTGAGTGGGGCATGGTCACTGATGAGGGTGAAGTGGCGCCCCAGCAGGTAGTACTTCAGGCTTTCTAGAGCCCACTTTACTGCCAGCGCCTCTTTCTCAACGACTGAGTAGTTGGTTTCCCGTGGTTCCAGCTTCCTGCTTAAAAACAGGATGGGGTGTTCCACCCCTTCTACCTCTTGGGATAGCACTGCTCCCAAGCCGACCTCTGAGGCATCCGTCTGAACCACAAACTCTTTCTCAAAGTCTGGTACCACCAGCACTGGGTTACAACAGAGAGCCTCCTGTAATGTCCTAAATGCTTTGGTGGCCCTTTCATCCCATTTGACCATGTTTGGCCCTCTGGCTCTAGTCATGTCGGTAAGTGGGGCGGCCACTGTGGCATAACTTGGGATGAACTTCCGGTAGTAACCGGTCAGCCCTAGGAAGGCTCGGACCTGCTTCTTATTTACTGGTTTCGGCCATTCTCTAATTGCCTTCACCTTCTTATGTTGGGGTTTGATTAACCCTCTTCCCACAGTGTATCCCAGATACTCTGTTTCCTCTAACCCCACATAACACTTGGCAGGGTTTGCCGTGAGCCCTGCCTTTCTAAGAGCATCTAACACTGCCTGTACCCGGGGTAAGTGGGATTCCCAATCTGGGCTGTAGATCCCCACGTCATCTAAATAAGCTGCGGCGTATGCCTTGTGCGGTTTTAGGACTTTGTCCATGAGCCGTTGAAAGGTTGCTGGGGCCCCGTGTAAGCCGAATGGCATGACGGTGTATTGAAACAAACCGTCAGGTGTTGCAAAGGCTGTCTTTTCTTTGGCCCTGGGGGTCAGAGGAATTTGCCAGTACCCTTTTGTCAGATCAAGGGTCGTAATGTACCGAGCATGACCAATTTTCTCCAGTAGTTCATCTACTCGGGGGCATGGGGTAGGCATCAAACTTTGAGATTTCATTTACCTTCCGAAAGTCGTTACAGAACCGCAACGACCCATCGGGCTTGGAGACCATCACAATTGGGCTAGACCACTCACTATGTGACTCTTCAACCACTCCAGCTGTCAACATTTTCTCAGTCTCTGCTCTAATCGCGGACCCGTCGAGCCTCGGGTACCCGATATGGCCTCATACTCACTTTTCTCCCTGGTAGGGAAACGATATCATGAGCCGTAACTTCAGTTCGGCCAGGTACCTCTGAAAACACATCTCTGTTTTTCTGGATCAGGGCCTTTACTTCCTGTACTTGCGCTGGGGACAGAGTGGGTGAAATATTTACTTCGGCTGTCTCCTGAATGTGTGTGGGGTATGTGACCATTAGTGTTTCTCTCTCTCTCCATGCTTTTAACAGGTTTATGTGATAAATCTGTTCCTGGGGCCGTCGACCTGGCTGTCGGATCCGATAATTGACTTCTCCTATTCTCTCCAGTACTTCATATGGCCCTTTCCATGTGGCTAGTAGTTTACACTCTACTGTGGGGATCAGCACTAACACCTTATCTCCCGGTTGAAATTCCCTCAGGGTAGCCTGCCGGTTATAAGTGTGCCGCTGGTGTTCTTGTGTTTGTCTCATGTGCTCTCTGACGATGGGCATGACTGTGGCTATCCTGTCTTGCATTGCCGTGACGTGCTCTATGACACTAGTATACGGGGTGGATTGGTGCTCCCAGGTTTCCCGGGTGATGTCTAAGATTCCCCGGGGATGCCTCCCATATACCAGCATGCAATCCCAGTTTTTCCCATCCTTATCGATTACCTTCCTGAGCATTGACTTCAGGGTTCGGTTGAATCTCTCAACCAGCCCGTCCGTCTGAGGATGGTAAACCGATGTCCTCAACTGTTTCACCTGCCACAGTTTACAAAGGTCCGCCATAAGGCGGGACATAAAGGGGGTCCCCTGGTCGGTAAGGATCTCCTTTGGAACCCCTACCCTGGTGAACAAGAGCACTAATTCCTTTGCGATATTTTTGGAAGTCATCGTCAAGGGGAATGGCTTCTGGGTAGCGAGTGGCATAATCTAGAATGACCAGAATGTATTGGTGCCCTCTGGCGGATTTGGGTAGTGGGCCCACTAAATCCATCGCTATCCTCTCAAATGGCGTTTCGATTATGGGGAGTGGCACTAATGGGCTTCTAAAAGCTGGTCGGGAGCTGTTAACTGGCACTCCGGGCACTCTCCACAATGCCGAGCCACTTCAGCTTGAATTCCTGGCCAGTAAAACCTCCTTACAATCCGGTCTCTGGTTTTATCGATACCAAGGTGTCCACCCAGAATGTGCCCATGAGCTAGATCCAGTACTGTCCTCCGGTACCGAGTGGGGAACCAACAACTGTTCCACCACATCAACCCCTATTTTCGAGACTCTGTACACCAAACCCTTTTTCAGGATGAAGTGTGGAAAACTGTTAGGCATCATCCCACCATTTATGGGAGTACCATCTACGACCTGCACATCTGCTCTGGCTTGTTGCAGGGTTGGATCCTGGTTTTGGGCCGTCCCAAAATTAGTCAAGGACTCTGCCAGGTCTGCTGGTTCTATATCGTCGTCCTCTGGATTCAGATCGACCCCAGCCCCACTAGTACCGGGCTGTTCGTCATCAGCGAGGTTTGCCACTTCATCCTCCTCCTCCCCTACTAGCACCTGTGATGTTGTCCCCTGGGAGACCTCTTTTCTTGGCTTTGGTTGAAGGCCCCATGCTTCTTCCTGCTTGGTCAGGGTTGTTGGATTCTCAAATATGCCATTCTTGTGGCCTAACTTCGCAAAGTTAGGAAAGTCTCTACCCAATATTACATCATATGGCATCTTTGGGACCACGCCGACCTCATAATCCAGCAGACCGTCCTCTGTTTGTATGCTCACTAAGGCCGTAAGTACAGACGGTATCCCCATGAATGCATGTAACACTGATATCCTGTCTTGTATCCAGTTTATGATTCGGCACTAGGCCTGCAACGACCAGGGTTAGCATACTGCCGGAATCCAGCAGTGCTTCAACCTCTTTCCTTCAATCTTCACCCTGCACATATGGTTGTTTCTTGATCTTTCAAGTACAGTGGTTACAACAGGACATGCATACCGTATATCATCTTCATTTTCACCGAGGTTACATTGCATTGGCTCTTCTTTTAATAGGGCAATAGGCTGCAATATGTCCTGGTTGATTACAATTGTAACAGATAATAGGGGTTCGGGGGGGAGACCCCCTCGACACCCAGTCCCGGTTTCCGTTTTTTCCCTTAGTGTCTTGGCCTGATTCTGATTCTTTCCTCATGGCCCCACGCTGCTCAGCTGTTCTTGCCGTACAATACCGTTCAACCAGGCCCACGAGATGGTCGGCGGAAAATACCTCGTTCTGGCCAACCCATCGTCTCACTTCTTGGGGTAGACCTCGCTGAAACTGGTTGAGTACGATGGTCTCGACAATCTCGGCGGATGACCGGGTCTCTGGTCGCAACCATTTCCGTGCCAGGTGAATCAAGTCGAACATCTGTGTTCGTGGGCGTTGTCCCGGTCGGTAGGACCACTGGTGGAAGCGGTGTGCCCTCACGGTATCGGTCACTCCCAGTCTAGTCAGGATCTCCCCTTTAGTTTATCGTAATCCTGTGCTTCTTTCAACTCCAGGTCGAAATACGCTTTTTGAGCGTCCCCTGCCAGGTATGGTGCCAGAAGCCCTGCCCATTCTTCTTTCGCCACTTTTCCCTCTCTGCCGTCCTTTCAAGGTGGTAAGATATGCTTCCACATCATCCTGCGCTGTCATTTTTTGAAGAAAATGATTGGCCCTCCTCTGGGAATTTGCAGCTGGTAATTGAGCCCCACTTGGTCCGCTAGCCCCTTTAGGCCTTCTCTAACTCCTGGGTGTTTCTCTCTTGCTCTTCTCTGAGCAGCTGGTTGGTGCGGTGCTGGGATCTGTAACGTGTCCTGATACATTCGCATTGCATCCTGATGAACTATTTGTTGAGCTCTAGTTGCCTCTTGTTGGGCGGCCGCTTGTAACAGGGCCTGTATGGCTCCCTCCATACTCATTTTCGTGAAAACTGTCCTAACCAAACAAAGCCAAAACAAAAAAAAAAAACCTGACTCCCCCTTTGGAGTGCTAACTGAACATTTATTTAATTTTTTCCTTCTACCTAACCAGTGGTATGTTAGTCCATGCCCGCATCCTCCACCACGTGTGGCAAACCTCTTCAAGGTTAGGAGCATTTGTCACAAACTTAGTGGTAAACTGTCACCAAATCACCCAAGAATGAGAGTTCTTTCGAACAGGACAGTCAGTACCTGTGTGTTTGTTTCTCCGTCCTGGTCCACCCAGGCCGTAGGCGAGGTCAAGGATAGCAGGGTTCGGCACACGAATCGGGTTCTGTAGGTCCAGGTCCAAACGCCAACAGGTAAGTCCAAACAATCCAGCTCATACACGGTAAATCCAGCCAATCTCTATAGTCTCTTTCTCTATTGTTCATAGCTCCTTCCAGAACTCTCTCCTCTTCTTCCTGGTTTTTCTTGACCCTTTATCTGTGAGTCGGCTCCACCTTCTGAGGGTTCCCCTTGCTTCTGGGACTTGTAGTTTTGGCGGTCGGCCATTTTGTGATCTGTAGTTCTGACAGGGGTGGCCATTTAGTGATCGGGGCAGAGCCCGTTTATTAGCTCTGCTCTCACATATCTGCCACTTATCACTCGACCCCTTCTTTGCCACATATCTCTCCCCCTAGATCCGACCCCTAGGTCGGGCTATCGCAGCAAAATATGTATGCATGCGGGATAACCCATCCGTTTCCCATTTCCTTCCCTGCTCTGTGTTTCAAGTCAAAATGAAACGGTTGGAGACTCAAAACCACCGCATCACCCGAGCGTTCTTCTTTAGCCCTATGCATCCAGGTGAGTGGGGCATGGTCACTGATGAGGGTGAAGTGGCGCCCCAGCAGGTAGTACTTCAGGCTTTCTAGAGCCCACTTTACTGCCAGCGCCTCTTTTCTCAACGACTGAGTAGTTGGTTTCCCGTGGTTCCAGCTTCCTGCTTAAAAACAGGATGGGGTGTTCCACCCTTCTACCTCTTGGGATAGCACTGCTCCCAAGCAGACCTCTGAGGCATCCGTCTGAACCACAAACTCTTTCTCAAAGTCTGGTACCACCAGCACTGGGTTACAACAGAGAGCCTCCTGTAATGTCCTAAATGCTTTGGTGGCC
>NW_026286778.1:0-30003 GCF_023373465.1 Oncorhynchus keta | reverse complement strand
GTCATACTGTTTACACAGTACCCCAGTGGCCCAAGACACTGGCCTCCTAAGCCATGGATTGTGAGTTCTAGTCTTTTCTTAAGTGGCTGAGAGCAGAGTGGCCTGCAGCGGAAGCGTGCTGGGCCCATAACCCAGAGGTCGATGGATCGAAACCATCCTCTGCAAAAAAAGTTTATTTTTGTGGGATTTTAAGTGCAAACAAAACATTTAAAAAACGTGTCGCTTCATGGGCATGTCTCAGTTCCATTATACATTTTTTTTACCTCTTCCAACAGTTCGTATTGGTCATACCGTTTTTACACAGCACCCCAGTGCAGCCTAAGCCATGGATTGTGAGTTCTAGTCTTGTCTTAAGTGGCTGAGAGCAGAGCGGAGTGGCGCAGTGTAAGCGTGTTGAGCCCATAACCCAGAAGTCAATGGATCGAAAACCATCCTCTTCTAAACAGTTTATTTTTAGATTTTAAGTGCAAAAGTTAAAAAAATGCGGTCGCTTCATGGGCATGTCTCAGTTCCATTATACATTTTTTTGGACCTCTTCCAACAGTTCATATTGGTCATACTGTTTATTACATCAGTACCCCAGTGGCCTCAAGCTCGCGGATTGTGAGTTCTAGTCTTGTCTTAAGTGGCTGAGAGCAGAGTGGCGCAGTGTAAGCGTGCTGAGCCCATAACCCAGAGGTCAATGGATCGAAACCATCCCTCTCTAAACAGTTTATTTTTAGATTTTAAGTGCAAACAAAAATTAAAAATGCGTCATTTCATGGGCATGTCTCAGTTCCATTATACATTTTTTTGACCTTTCCAACAGTTCCATATTGGTCATACTGTTTTACACGCAGCACCCAGTCGCCTAAGACACTGGCCTTCCTAAGCCATGGATTGTGAGAGTTCTAGTCTTTTCTTAAGTGGCTGAGAGCAGAGTATGCAGTGGAAGCGTGTTGAGCCCATAACCCAGAGGTCGATGGATCGAAACCATCTCTCTGCTAAACAGTTTATTTTTAGATTTTAAGTGCAACAAAAAATTTAAAAATGTGTTGTTTCCATGGGTATGTCTCATTTCCATTATACATTTTTTTGACCTCTTCCAACAGTTCATATTGGTCATACTGTTTACACAGTACCCCAGTGGCCTAAGACACTGGCCTTAGCCAAGGATTGTGAGTTCTAGTCTTTTCTATGCTGAGAGAGCAGAGTGGCGCAGCGGAAGCTGCTGGGCCCATAATCCAGAGGTCGATGGATCGAAAACCATCCTCTGCTAAAAGTTTATTTTTAGATTTTAATTGCAAGTTAAAAATTTAAAAATGTGTCGTTTCATGGGCATGTCTCAGTTCCATTATACATTTTTTGACCTCTTCCAACAGTTCGTATTGGTCATACTGTTTACACAGTACCCCAGTGGCCTAAGACACTGGCCTCCTAAGCCATGGATTGTGAGTTCTAGTCTTTTCTTAAGTGGCTGAGAGCAGAGTGGCTCAGCGGAAGCGTTGCTGGGCCCATAACCCAGAGGTCGATGAATCGAAAACCATCCTCTGCTAAACAGTTTATTTTTTTAGATTTTAAGTGCAAACAAAAAATTAAAAAATGTGTCGGGCATGTCTCAGTTCCATTATACATTTTTGACCTCTTCCAACAGTTCATATTGGCTGTTTACACAGTACCCCAGTCTAAGACACTGGCCTCCTCCATGGATTGTGAGTTCTAGTCTTTTCTTAAGTGGCTGAGAGCAGAGTGGCTCAGCGGAAGCGTGCTGAGCCCATAACCCAGAGGTCAATGGATCGAAACCATCCTCTGCTAAACAGTTTGTTTTAAAAAATGAAACGCAAACAGAAATGAAAAAATGCTCATATGTCTCAGTTATCCAGTACACATTGTTTTTCCTGCTTCTATCAGTTCGTACTGTTTGCAGAAGGTAAACAGTGCCCCAGTGGCCTAATGGATAAGGCACTGGCCTCCCCTAAGCCAGGGATTGTGAGTTCTAGTCTTTTCTTAAGTGGCTGAGAGCAGAGTGGCTCAGCGGAAGTGTGCTGGGCCCATAACCCAGAGGTCGATGGATCGAAACAGTTACTTTTTAGATTTTAATTGCAAGCAAAAAAATTAAAAAATGTGTTGTTTCATGGGCATGTCTCATTTCCATTATACATTTTTTTGACCTCTTCCAACAGTTCGTATTGGTCATACTGTTTACACAGTACCCCAGTGGCCTAAGACACTGGCCTCCTAAGCCAAGAATTGTGAGTTCTAGTCTTTTCTTAAGTGGCTGAGAGCAGAGTGGCTCAGCGGAAGCGTGCTGTGCCCATAACCCAGAGGTCGATGGATCGAAACCATCCTCTGCTAAACAGTTTATTTTTAGATTTTAAGTGCAAACAAAAAAATAAAAAAATGTTTCGTTTCATGGGCATGTCTCAGTTCCATTATACATTTTTTTGACCTCTTCCAACAGTTCATATTGGTCATACTGTTTACACAGTACCCCAGTCGCCTAAGACACTGGCCTCCTAAGCCATGGATTGTGAGTTCTAGTCTTTTCTTAAGTGGCTGAGAGCAGAGTGGCTCAGCGGAAGCGTGCTGAGCCCATAACCCAGAGGTCAATGGATCGAAACCATCCTCTGCTAAACAGTTTGTTTTTAAAAGTGAAACGCAAACAGAAATGAGAAAGCTAAATTTCATTTGCGTCTCTCAGTGCTATCCAGTACACATTGTTTTTCCTGCTTCTATCAGTTCATAAGAAGGTAAACAGTGCCCCAGTGGCCTAAGACACTGGCCTCCTAAGCCAGGATTGTGGGTTCAAGTCCCATCTGGGGTGGGTGGAGCAGAGTGGCGCAGCTGAAGCGTGCTGGGCCCATAACCCAGAGTTTGGATCGAAACCATCCTCTGCTAAACAGTTTATTTTTAGATTTTAATTGCAAACAAAAAATTTAAAAAATGTGTCGTTTCATGGGCATGTCTCAGTTCCATTATACATTTTTTGACCTCTTCCAACAGTTCGTATTGGTCATACTGTTTACACAGTCCCCAGTGGCCTAAGACACTGGCCTCCTAAGCCATGGATTGTGAGTTCTAGTCTTTTCTTAGTGGCTGAGAGCAGAGTGGCTCAGCGGAAGCGTGCTGGGCCCATAACCCAGAGGTCGATGGATCGAAACCATCCTCTGCTAAACAGTTTCTTTTAGATTTTAAGTGCAAACAAAAAATTAAAAAATGTTTCGTTTCATGGGCATGTCTCAGTTCCATTATACATTTTTTGACCTCTTCCAACAGTTCGTATTGGTCATACTGTTTACACAGTGCCCCAGTGGCCTCAGACACTGTTCCTAAGCCATGGATTGTGAGTTCTAGTCTTTTCGTAAGTGGCTGAGAGCAGAGTTGGAAGCGTGCTGGGCCCATCGATGGATCAAACCATCCTCTGCTAAACAGTTCTTTTTAGATTTTAAGTGCAAACAAAAATGTAAAATGTTTCCATGGGCATGTCTCAGTTCCATTATACATTTTTTTGACCTCTTCCAACAGTTCGTATTGGTCATACTGTTTACACAGTACCCCAGTGGCCTAAGACACTGGCCTCCTAAGCCATGGATTGTGAGTTCTAGTCTTTTCTTAAGTGGCTGAGAGCAGAGTGGCTCAGCGGAAGCGTGTTGGGCCCATAACCCAGAGGTCGATGGATCGAAACCATCCTCTGCTAAAAAGTTTATTTTTAGATTTTAAGTGCAAACAAAAATTTAAAAATGTGTCGTTTCATGGGCATGTCTCAGTTCCATTATACATTTTTTTGACCTCTTCCAACAGTTCGTATTGGTCATACTGTTTACACAGTACCCCAGTGGCCTAAGCCATGGATTGTGAGTTCTAGTCTTGTCTTAAGTGGCTGAGAGCAGAGTGGCGCAGTGTAAGCGTGCTGAGCCCATAACCCAGAGGTCAATGGATCGAAACCATCCTCTTCTAAACAGTTTATTTTTAGATTTTAAGTGCAAACAAAAATTTAAAAATGTGTCGTTTCATGGGCATGTCTCAGTTCCATTATACATTTTTTTTTTGACCTCTTCCAACAGTTCATATTGGTCATACTGTTTACACAGTACCCCAGTGGCCTAAGCCATGGATTGTGAGTTCTAGTCTTGTCTTAAGTGGCTGAGAGCAGAGTGGCGCAGTGTAAGCGTGCTGAGCCCATAACCCAGAGGTCAAAGGATCGAAACCATCCTCTTCTAAACAGTTTATTTTTAGATTTTAAGTGCAAACAAAAAAAAAAAAAATGTGTCGTTTCATGGGCATGTCTCAGTTCCATTATACATTTTTTTTGACCTCTTCCAACAGTTCATATTGGTCATACTGTTTACACAGTACCCCAGTCGCCTAAGACACTGGCCTCCTAAGCCATGGATTGTGAGTTCTAGTCTTTTCTTAAGTGGCTGAGAGCAGAGTGGCGCAGTGGAAGCGTGCTGAGCCCATAACCCAGAGGTCAATGGATCGAAACCATCCTCTGCTAAACAGTTTATTTTTAGATTTTAAGTGCAAACAAAAATTTAAAAATGTGTTGTTTCATGGCATGTCTCATTTCCATTATACATTTTTTTTTGACCTTTCCAACAGTTCATATTGGTCATACTGTTTACACAGTACCCCAGTGGCCTAAGACACTGGCCTCCTAAGCCATGGATTGTGAGTTCTAGTCTTTTCTTAAGTGGCTGAGAGCAGAGTGGCTCAGCGGAAGCGTGCTGGGCCCATAACCCAGAGGTCGATGGATCGAAACCATCCTCTGCTAAACAGTTTATTTTTAGATTTTAAGTGCAAACAAAAAATTTAAAAATGTGTCGCTTCATGGGCATGTCTCAGTTCCATTATACATTTTTTTTTGACCTCTTCCAACAGTTCATATTGGTCATACTGTTTACACAGTACCCCAGTGGCCTAAGACACTGGCCTCCTAAGCCATGGATTGTGAGTTCTAGTCTTTTCTTAAGTGGCTGAGAGCAGAGGGCGCAGTGGAAGCGTGCTGGGCCCAAAACCCAGAGGTCATGGATCGAAACCATCCTCTGCTAAACAGTTTGTTTTTAAAAATGAAACGCAAACAGAAATGAGAAAGCTAAATTTCATTTGCGTCTCTCAGTGCTATCCAGTACACATTGTTTTTCCTGCTTCTATCAGTTCGTACTGTTTGCAGAAGGTAAACAGTGCCCCAGTGGCCTAATGGATAAGGCACTGGCCTCCTAAGCCAGGGATTGTGGGTTCAAGTCCCATCTGGGGTGGGTGGAAGCAGAGTGGCGCAGCGGAAGTGTGCTGGGCCCATAACCCAGAGGTCGATGGATCGAAACAGTTACTTTTTAGATTTTAATTGCAAGCAAAAAAATTAAAAAATGTGTTGTTTCATGGGCATGTCTCATTTCCATTATACATTTTTTTGACCTCTTCCAACAGTTCGTATTGGTCATACTGTTTACACAGTACCCCAGTGGCCTAAGACACTGGCCTCCTAAGCCAATTGTGAGTTCTAGTCTTTTCTTATGGGCTGAGAGCAGAGTGGCTCAGCGGAAGCGTGCTGGGCCCATAACCCAGAGGTCGATGGATCGAAACCATCCTCTGCTAAACAGTTTCTTTTTAGATTTTAAGTGCAAAACAAAAAAATTAAAAATGTCATGGGCATGTCTCAGTTCCATTATACATTTTTTTGACCTCTTCCAACAGTTCGTATTGGTCATACTGTTTACACAGTACCCCAGTGGCCTAAGACACTGGCCTCCTAAGCCATGGATTGTGAGTTCTAGTCTTTTCTTAAGTGGCTGAGAGCAGAGTGGCTCAGCGGAAGTGCCCATAACCCAGAGGTCGATGGATCGAAACCATCCTCTGCTAAACAGTTTCTCTTTTAGATTTTAATGCAAACAAAAAATTTAAAAATGTTTCGCTTCATGGGCATGTCTCAGTTCCATTATACATTTTTTTGACCTCTTCCAACAGTTCGTATTGGTCATACTGTTTACACAGTACCCCAGTGGCCTAAGACACTGGCCTCCTAAGCCATGGATTGTGAGTTCTATCTTTTTCTAAGTGGCTGAGAGCAGAGTGGCTCAGCGGAAGCGTGTTGGGCCCATAACCCAGAGGTCGATGGATCGAAACCATCCTCTGCTAAAAAGTTTCTTTTAGATTTTAAGTGCAAACAAAAATGGTGTCATGGGCATGTCTCAGTTCCATTATACATTTTTTTTACCTCTTCCAACAGTTCGTAGGTCATACTGTTTACACAGGCCTCCAAAGCCATGGATTGTGAGTTCTAGTCTTGTCTTAAGTGGCTGAGAGCAGAGTGGCGCAGTGGAAGCGTGCTGAGCCCATAACCCAGAGGTCAATGGATCGAAACCATCCTCTTCTAAACAGTTTATTTTTAGATTTTAAACGCAAACAAAAAATTAAAAAATGTGTCGTTCATGGGCATGTCTCAGTTCCATTATACATTTTTTTGGACCTCTTCCAACAGTTCATATTGGTCATACTGTTTACACAGTACCCCAGTGGCCTAAGCCATGGATTGTGAGTTCTAGTCTTGTCTTAAGTGGCTGAGAGCAGAGTGGCGCAGTGTAAGCGTGCTGAGCCCATAACCCAGAGGTCATGGATCAAACCATCCTCTTCTAAACAGTTTATTTTTAGATTTTAAGTGCAAACAAAAAATTAAAAATGTTGTCTTTCCATTATACATTTTTTTTTGACCTTTCCAACAGTTCATATTGGTCATACTGTTTACACAGTACCCCCAGTCGCCTAAGACACTGGCCTCTAAGCCATGGATTGTGAGTTCTAGTCTTTTCTTAAGTGGCTGAGAGCAGAGTGGCGCAGTGGAAGTGTGCTGAGCCCATAACCCAGAGGTCAATGGATCGAAACCATCCTCTGCTAAACAGTTTATTTTTAGATTTTAAGTGCAAACAAAAAAATAAAAAAATGTGTCGTTTCATGGGCATGTCTCAGTTCCATTATACATTTTTTTGACCTCTTCCAACAGTTCGTATTGGTCATACTGTTTACACAGTACCCCAGTGGCCTAAGACACTGGCCTCCTAAGCCATGGATTGTGAGTTCTAGTCTTTCCTTAAGTGGCTGAGAGCAGAGTGGCTCAGCGGAAGCGTGCTGGGCCCATAACCCAGAGGTCGATGGATCGAAACCATCCTCTGCTAAACAGTTTATTTTAGATTTTAAGTGCAAAAAAAAAAAATTTAAAAATGTTTCGTTTCATGGGCATGTCTCAGTTCCATTATACATTTTTTTGACCTCTTCCAACAGTTCGTATTGGTCATACTGTTTACACAGTACCCCAGTGGCCTAAGACACTGGCCTCCTAAGCCATGGATTGTGAGTTCTAGTCTTTTCTTAAGTGGCTGAGAGCAGAGTGGCTCAGCGGAAGCGTGCTGGGCCCATAACCCAGAGGTCGATGGATCGAAACCATCCTCTGCTAAACAGTTTCTTTTTAGATTTTAAGTGCAAACAAAAAAATTAAAAAATGTTTCGTTTCATGGGCATGTCTCAGTTCCATTATACATTTTTTTTGACCTCTTCCAACAGTTCGTATTGGTCATACTGTTTACACAGTACCCCAGTGGCCTCAGACACTGGCCTCCTAAGCCATGGATTGTGAGTTCTAGTCTTTTCTTAAGTGGCTGAGAGCAGAGTGGCGCAGTGGAAGCGTGCTGGGCCCAAAACCCAGAGGTCGATGGATCGAAACCATCCTCTGCTAAACAGTTTGTTTTTAAAAATGAAACGCAAACAGAAATGAGAAAGCTAAATTTCATTTGCGTCTCTCAGTGCTATCCAGTACACATTGTTTTTCCTGCTTCTATCAGTTCGTACTGTTTGCAGAAGGTAAACAGTGCCCCAGTGGCGTAATGGATAAGGCACTGGCCTCCTAAGCCAGAGATTGTGGGTTCAAGTCCCATCTGGGGTGGGTGGAAGCAAAGTGGCGCAGCGGAAGCGTGCTTGGCCCATAACCCAGAGGTCGATGGATCGAAACCATCCTCTGCTAAACAGTTACTTTTTAGATTTTAATTGCAAGCAAAAAATTTAAAAAATGTGTCGTTTCATGGGCATGTCTCAGTTCCATTATACATTTTTTTGACCTCTTCCAACAGTTCGTATTGGTCATACTGTTTACACAGTACCCCAGTGGCCTAAGACACTGGCCTCCTAAGCCATGGATTGTGAGTTCTAGTCTTTTCTTAAGTGGCTGAGAGCAGAGTGGCTCAGCGGAAGCGTGCTGTGCCCATAACCCAGAGGTCGATGGATCGAAACCATCCTCTGCTAAACAGTTTGTTTTTAGATTTTAAGTGCAAACAAAAATTTTTTTAAAATGTTTCGTTTCATGGGCATGTCTCAGTTCCATTATACATTTTTTGACCTCTTCCAACAGTTCGTATTGGTCATACTGTTTACACAGTACCCCAGTGGCCTAAGACACTGGCCTCCTAAGCCATGGATTGTGAGTTCTAGTCTTTTCTTAAGTGGCTGAGAGCAGAGTGGCTCAGCGGAAGCGTGCTGGGCCCATAACCCAGAGGTCGATGGATCGAAACCATCCTCTGCTAAACAGTTTCTTTTTAGATTTTAAGTGCAAACAAAAAAATTTAAAAATGTTTCGTTTCATGGGCATGTCTCAGTTCCATTATACATTTTTTTGACCTCTTCCAACAGTTCGTATTGGTCATACTGTTTACACAGTACCCCAGTGGCCTAAGACACTGGCCTCCTAAGCCATGGATTGTGAGTTCTAGTCTTTTCTTAAGTGGCTGAGAGCAGAGTGGCTCAGCGGAAGCGTGTTGGGCCCATAACCCAGAGGTCGATGGATCGAAACCATCCTCTGCTAAAAAGTTTATTTTTAGATTTTAAGTGCAAACAAAAAATTTAAAAAACGTGTCGTTTCATGGGCATGTCTCAGTTCCATTATACATTTTTTTTACCTCTTCCAACAGTTCGTATTGGTCATACTGTTTACACAGTACCCCAGTGGCCTAAGCCATGGATTGTGAGTTCTAGTCTTGTCTTAAGTGGCTGAGAGCAGAGTGGCGCAGTGCAAGCGTGCTGAGCCCATAACCCAGAGGTCAATGGATCGAAACCATCCTCTTCTAAACAGTTTATTTTTAGATTTTAAGTGCAAACAAAAAATTTAAAAAATGTGTCGTTTCATGGGCATGTCTCAGTTCCATTATACATTTTTTTGGACCTCTTCCAACAGTTCATATTGGTCATACTGTTTACACAGTACCCCAGTGGCCTAAGCCATGGATTGTGAGTTCTAGTCTTGTCTTAAGTGGCTGAGAGCAGAGTGGCGCAGTGTAAGCGTGCTGAGCCCATAACCCAGAGGTCAATGGATCGAAACCATCCTCTTCTAAACAGTTTATTTTTAGATTTTAAGTGCAAACAAAAAATTTAAAAAATGTGTCGTTTCATGGGCATGTCTCAGTTCCATTATACATTTTTTTTGACCTCTTCCAACAGTTCATATTGGTCATACTGTTTACACAGTACCCCAGTCGCCTAAGACACTGGCCTCCTAAGCCATGGATTGTGAGTTCTAGTCTTTTCTTAAGTGGCTGAGAGCAGAGTGGCGCAGTGGAAGCGTGCTGAGCCCATAACCCAGAGGTCAATGGATCGAAACCATCCTCTGCTAAACAGTTTATTTTTAGATTTTAAGTGCAAACAAAAAATTTAAAAAATGTGTTGTTTCATGGGCATGTCTCAGTTCCATTATACATTTTTTTTTACCTCTTCCAACAGTTCATATTGGTCATACTGTTTACACAGTACCCCAGTGGCCTAAGACACTGGCCTCCTAAGCCATGGATTGTGAGTTCTAGTCTTTTCTTAAGTGGCTGAGAGCAGAGTGGCGCAGCGGAAGCGTGCTGGGCCCATAACCCAGAGGTCGATGGATCGAAACCATCCTCTGCTAAAAAGTTTATTTTTAGATTTTAAGTGCAAACAAAAAATTAAAAAAATGTGTCGTTTCATGGGCATGTCTCAGTTCCATTATACATTTTTTTTGACCTCTTCCAACAGTTCGTATTGGTCATACTGTTTACACAGTACCCCAGTGGCCTCAAGACACTGGCCTCCTAAGCCAAGGATTGTGAGTTCTAGTCTTTTCTTAAGTGGCTGAGAGCAGAGTGGCTCAGTGGAAGCGTGCTGTGCCCATAACCCAGAGGTCGATGGATCGAAACCATCCTCTGCTAAACAGTTTCTTTTTAGATTTTAAGTGCAACAAAAATTAAAAAAATGTGTCGTTTCATGGGCATGTCTCAGTTCCATTATACATTTTTTTGACCTCTTCCAACAGTTCATATTGGTCATACTGTTTACACAGTACCCCAGTGCCTAAGACACTGGCCTCCTAAGCCATGGATTGTGAGTTCTAGTCTTTTCTTAAGTGGCTGAGAGCAGAGTGGCTCAGTGGAAGCGTGCTGAGCCCATAACCCAGAGGTCAATGGATGCCATCCTCTGCTAAACAGTTTGTTTTTAAAAATGAAACGCAAACAGAAATGAAAAGCTTAAATTTCATTTCATGGGCATGTCTCAGTGCTATCCAGTACACATTGTTTTTCCTGGTTCGTATGTTTGCAGAAGGTAAACCAGTCGTAATCACTGGCCTCCTAAGCCAAACAGTCCCATCTATTTTTAGATTTTAAACAGTTACTTTTTAGCAAACAAAAATTTAAAAATGTGTCGTTTCATGGGCATGTCTCAGTTCCATTATACATTTTTTTGACCTCTTCCAACAGTTCATATTGGTCATACTGTTTACACAGTACCCCAGTGGCCTAAGACACTGGCCTCCTAAGCCATGGATTGTGAGTCTTTTCTTAAGTGGCTGAGAGCAGAGTGGCTCAGCGGAAGCGTGCTGGGCCCATAACCCAGAGGTCGATGGATCGAAACCATCCTCTGCTAAAAAGTTTATTTTTAGATTTTAAGTGCAAACAAAAAAATTAAAAAATGTTTCGTTTCATGGGCATGTCTCAGTTCCATTATACATTTTTTTGACCTCTTCCAACAGTTCGTATTGGTCATACTGTTTACACAGTACCCCAGTGGCCTAAGACACTGGCCTCCTAAGCCATGGATTGTGAGTTCTAGTCTTTTCTTAAGTGGCTGAGAGCAGAGTGGCTCAGCGGAAGTGTGCTGGGCCCATAACCCAGAGGTCGATGGATCGAAACCATCCTCTGCTAAACAGTTTATTTTTAGATTTTAAGTGCAAACAAAAAATTTAAAAAATGTGTTGTTTCATGGGCATGTCTCAGTTCCATTATACATTTTTTTGACCTCTTCCAACAGTTCGTATTGGTCATACTGTTTACACAGTACCCCAGTGGCCTAAGACACTGGCCTCCTAAGCCATGGATTGTGAGTTCTAGTCTTTTCTTAAGTGGCTGAGAGCAGAGTGGCTCAGCGGAAGCGTGTTGGGCCCATAACCCAGAGGTCGATGGATCGAAACCATCCTCTGCTAAAAGTTTCTTTTAGATTTTAAGTGCAAACAAAAAATTTAAAAACGTGTCGTTTCATGGGCATGTCTCAGTTCCATTATACATTTTTTTACCTCTTCCAACAGTTCGTATTGGTCATACTGTTTACACAGTACCCCAGTGGCCTAAGCCATGGATTGTGAGTTCTAGTCTTGTCTTAAGTGGCTGAGAGCAGAGTGGCGCAGTGTAAGCGTGCTGAGCCCATAACCCAGAGGTCAATGGATCGAAACCATCCTCTTCTAAACAGTTTATTTTTAGATTTTAAGTGCAAACAAAAAAAAATAAAAAATGTGTCGTTTCATGGGCATGTCTCAGTTCCATTATACATTTTTTTGGACCTCTTCCAACAGTTCATATTGGTCATACTGTTTACACAGTACCCCAGTGGCCTAAGCCATGGATTGTGAGTTCTAGTCTTGTCTTAAGTGGCTGAGAGCAGAGTGGCGCAGTGTAAGCGTGCTGAGCCCATAACCCAGAGGTCAATGGATCGAAACCATCCTCTTCTAAACAGTTTATTTTTAGATTTTAAGTGCAAACAAAAAATTAAAAATGTGTCGTTTCATGGGCATGTCTCAGTTCCATTATACATTTTTTTTGACCTCTTCCAACAGTTCATATTGGTCATACTGTTTACACAGTACCCCAGTCGCCTAAGACACTGGCCTCCTAAGCCATGGATTGTGAGTTCTAGTCTTTTCTTAAGTGGCTGAGAGCAGAGTGGCGCAGTGGAAGCGTGCTGAGCCCATAACCCAGAGGTCAATGGATCGAAACCATCCTCTGCTAAACAGTTTATTTTTAGATTTTAAGTGCAAACAAAAAATTTAAAAAATGTGTCGTTTCATGGGCATGTCTCAGTTCCATTATACATTTTTTTTGACCTCTTCCAACAGTTCATATTGGTCATACTGTTTACACAGTACCCCAGTGGCCTAAGACACTGGCCTCCTAAGCCATGGATTGTGAGTTCTAGTCTTTTCTTAAGTGGCTGAGAGCAGAGTGGCGCAGCGGAAGCGTGCTGGGCCCATAACCCAGAGGTCGATGGATCGAAACCATCCTCTGCTAAACAGTTTATTTTTTAGATTTTAAGTGCAAACAAAAATTTAAAAATGTGTCGTTTCATGGGCATGTCTCAGTTCCATTATACATTTTTTTGACCTCTTCCAACAGTTCGTATTGGTCATACTGTTTACACAGTACCCCAGTGGCCTAAGACACTGGCCTCCTAAGCCATGGATTGTGAGTTCTAGTCTTTTCTTAAGTGGCTGAGAGCAGAGTGGCTCAGCGGAAGCGTGATGGGCCCATAACCCAGAGGTCGATGGATCGAAACCATCCTCTGCTAAAAAGTTTCTTTTTAGATTTTAAGTGCAAACAAAAAATGTAAAAACGTGTCGTTTCATGGGCATGTCTCAGTTCCATTATACATTTTTTTTACCTCTTCCAACAGTTCGTATTGGTCATACTGTTTACACAGTACCCCAGTGGCCTAAGCCATGGATTGTGAGTTCTAGTCTTGTCTTAAGTGGCAGAGAGCAGAGTGGCACAGTGGAAGCGTGCTGAGCCCATAACCCAGAGGTCAATGGATCGAAACCATCCTCTTCTAAACAGTTTATTTTTAGATTTTAAGTGCAAACAAAAATTAAAAAAATGTGTCGTTTCATGGGCATGTCTCAGTTCCATTATACATTTTTTTGACCTCTTCCAACAGTTCATATTGGTCATACTGTTTACACAGTACCCCAGTGGCCTAAGCCATGGATTGTGAGTTCTAGTCTTGTCTTAAGTGGCTGAGAGCAGAGTGGCGCAGTGTAAGCGTGCTGAGCCCATAACCCAGAGGTCAATGGATCGAAACCATCCTCTTCTAAACAGTTTATTTTTAGATTTTAAGTGCAAACAAAAAATTTAAAAATGTGTCGTTTCATGGGCATGTCTCAGTTCCATTATACATTTTTTTGACCTCTTCCAACAGTTCATATTGGTCATACTGTTTACACAGTACCCCAGTCGCCTAAGACACTGGCCTCCTAAGCCATGGATTGTGAGTTCTAGTCTTTTCTTAAGTGGCTGAGAGCAGAGTGGCGCAGTGGAAGCGTGCTGAGCCCATAACCCAGAGGTCAATGGATCGAAACCATCCTCTGCTAAAAGTTTATTTTTAGATTTTAAGTGCAAACAAAAAATTTAAAAATGTGTTGTTTCATGGGCATGTCTCATTTCCATTATACATTTTTTTGACCTCTTCCAACAGTTCATATTGGTCATACTGTTTACACAGTACCCCAGTGGCCTAAGACACTGGCCTCCTAAGCCATGGATTGTGAGTTCTAGTCTTTTCTTAAGTGGCTGAGAGCAGAGTGGCTCAGCGGAAGCGTGCTGGGCCCATAACCCAGAGGTCGATGGATCGAAACCATCCTCTGCTAAACAGTTTATTTTTAGATTTTAAGTGCAAACAAAAATTTAAAAAATGTGTTGTTTCATGGGCATGTCTCATTTCCATTATACATTTTTTGACCTCTTCCAACAGTTCATATTGGTCATACTGTTTACACAGTACCCCAGTGGCCTAAGACACTGGCCTCCTAAGCCAAGGATTGTGAGTTCTAGTCTTTTCTTAAGTGGCTGAGAGCAGAGTGGCGCAGCGGAAGCGTGCTGGGCCCATAACCCAGAGGTCGATGGATCGAAACCATCCTCTGCTAAAAAGTTTAGTTTTAGATTTTAAGTGCAAACAAAAAATTAAAAAAATGTGTCGTTTCATGGGCATGTCTCAGTTCCATTATACATTTTTTTGACCTCTTCCAACAGTTCGTATTGGTCATACTGTTTACACAGTACCCCAGTGGACTAAGACACTGGCCTCCTAAGCCATGGATTGTGAGTTCTAGTCTTTTCTTAAGTGGCTGAGAGCAGAGTGGCTCAGCGGAAGCGTGTTGGGCCCATAACCCAGAGGTCGATGGATCGAAACCATCCTCTGCTAAAAAGTTTCTTTTTAGATTTTAAGTGCAAACAAAATTTTTTAAAAATGTGTTGTTTCATGGGCATGTCTCATTTCCATCATACATTTTTTTGACCTCTTCCAACAGTTCATATTGGTCATACTGTTTACACAGTACCCCAGTGGCCTAAGCCATGGATTGTGACAGTCTTGTCTTAAGTGGCTGAGAGCAGAGTGGCGCAGTGTCCGTGCTGAGCCCATAACCCAGAGGTCAATGGATCGAAACCATCCTCTTCTAAACAGTTTATTTTTAGATTTTAAGTGCAAACAAAAATTTAAAAAAATGTGTCGTTTCATGGGCATGTCTCAGTTCCATTATACATTTTTTTGACCTCTTCCAACAGTTCATATTGGTCATACTGTTTACACAGTACCCCAGTGGCCTAAGCCATGGATTGTGAGTTCTAGTCTTGTCTTAAGTGGCTGAGAGCAGAGTGGCGCAGTGTAAGCGTGCTGAGCCCATAACCCAGAGGTCAATGGATCGAAACCATCCCCTTCTAAACAGTTTATTTTTAGATTTTAAGTGCAAACAAAAAATTAAAAAAATGTGTCGTTTCATGGGCATGTCTCAGTTCCATTATACATTTTTTTGACCTCTTCCAACAGTTCATATTGGTCATACTGTTTACACAGTACCCCAGTCGCCTAAGACACTGGCCTCCTAAGCCATGGATTGTGAGTTCTAGTCTTTTCTTAAGTGGCTGAGAGCAGAGTGGCGCAGTGGAAGCGTGCTGAGCCCATAACCCAGAGGTCAATGGATCGAAACCATCCTCTGCTAAACAGTTTATTTTTAGATTTTAAGTGCAAACAAAAAATTAAAAAATGTGTTGTTTCATGGGCATGTCTCATTTCCATTATACATTTTTTTGACCTCTTCCAACAGTTCATATTGGTCATACTGTTTACACAGTACCCCAGTGGCCTAAGACACTGGCCTCCTAAGCCATGGATTGTGAGTTCTAGTCTTTTCTTAAGTGGCTGAGAGCAGAGTGGCGCAGCGGAAGCGTGCTGGGCCCATAACCCAGAGGTCGATGGATCGAAACCATCCTCTGCTAAACAGTTTATTTTTAGATTTTAAGTGCAAACAAAAAAATAAAAAATGTGTCGTTTCATGGGCATGTCTCAGTTCCATTATACATTTTTTTGACCTCTTCCAACAGTTCATATTGGTCATACTGTTTACACAGTACCCCAGTGGCCTAAGACACTGGCCTCCTAAGCCATGGATTGTGAGTTCTAGTCTTTTCTTAAGTGGCTGAGAGCAGAGTGGCTCAGCGGAAGCGTGCTGGGCCCATAACCCAGAGGTCGATGGATCGAAACCATCCTCTGCTAAAAAGTTTATTTTTAGATTTTAAGTGCAAACAAAAAATTTAAAAATGTGTTCGTTTCATGGGCATGTCTCAGTTCCATTATACATTTTTTTGACCTCTTCCAACAGTTCGTATTGGTCATACTGTTTACACAGTACCCCAGTGGCCTAAGACACTGGCCTCCTAAGCCATGGATTGTGAGTTCTAGTCTTTTCTTAAGTGGCTGAGAGCAGAGTGGCTCAGCGGAAGCGTGCTGGGCCCATAACCCAGAGGTCGATGGATCGAAACCATCCTCTGCTAAACAGTTTCTTTTTAGATTTTAAGTGCAAACAAAAAAATTTAAAAATGTTTCGTTTCATGGGCATGTCTCAGTTCCATTATACATTTTTTTGACCTCTTCCAACAGGTCAAAACAGTTCCATTATACATTTTTTTGACCTCTTCCAACAGTTCGTATTGGTCATACTGTTTACACAGTACCCCAGTGGCCTAAGACACTGGCCTCCTAAGCCATGGATTGTGAGTTCTAGTCTTTTCTTAAGTGGCTGAGAGCAGAGTGGCTCAGCGGAAGCGTGTTGGGCCCATAACCCAGAGGTCGATGGATCGAAACCATCCTCTGCTAAAAAGTTTATTTTTAGATTTTAAGTGCAAACAAAAATTTAAAAACGTGTCGTTTCATGGGCATGTCTCAGTTCCATTATACATTTTTTTACCTCTTCCAACAGTTCGTATTGGTCATACTGTTTACACAGTACCCCAGTGGCCTAAGCCATGGATTGTGAGTTCTAGTCTTGTCTTAAGTGGCTGAGAGCAGAGTGGCGCAGTGTAAGCGTGCTGAGCCCATAACCCAGAGGTCAATGGATCGAAACCATCCTCTTCTAAACAGTTTATTTTTAGATTTTAAGTGCAAACAAAAAATTTAAAAATGTGTCGTTTCATGGGCATGTCTCAGTTCCATTATACATTTTTTTGACCTCTTCCAACAGTTCAAGTATTGGTCATACTGTTTACACAGTACCCCAGTGGCCTAAGACACTGGCCTCCTAAGCCATGGATTGTGAGTTCTAGTCTTTTCTTAAGTGGCTGAGAGCAGAGTGGCTCAGCGGAAGCGTGCTGGGCCCATAACCCAGAGGTCGATGGATCGAAACCATCCTCTGCTAAACAGTTTCTTTTTAGATTTTAAGTGCAAACAAAAAATTTAAAAATGTTTCGTTTCATGGGCATGTCTCAGTTCCATTATACATTTTTTTGACCTCTTCCAACAGTTCGTATTGGTCATACTGTTTACACAGTACCCCAGTGGCCTAAGACACTGGCCTCCTAAGCCATGGATTGTGAGTTCTAGTCTTTTCTTAAGTGGCTGAGAGCAGAGTGGCTCAGCGGAAGCGTGCTGGGCCCATAACCCAGAGGTCGATGGATCGAAACCATCCTCTGCTAAACAGTTTCTTTTTAGATTTTAAGTGCAAACAAAAAAATTTAAAAATGTTTCGTTTCATGGGCATGTCTCAGTTCCATTATACATTTTTTGACCTCTTCCAACAGTTCGTATTGGTCATACTGTTTACACAGTACCCCAGTGGCCTAAGACACTGGCCTCCTAAGCCATGGATTGTGAGTTCTAGTCTTTTCTTAAGTGGCTGAGAGCAGAGTGGCTCAGCGGAAGCGTGTTGGGCCCATAACCCAGAGGTCGATGGATCAAACCATCCTCTGCTAAAAAGTTTCTTTTTAGATTTTAAGTGCAAACAAAAAATTTAAAAAACGTGTCGTTTCATGGGCATGTCTCAGTTCCATTATACATTTTTTTTACCTCTTCCAACAGTTCGTATTGGTCATACTGTTTACACAGTACCCCAGTGGCCTAAGCCATGGATTGTGAGTTCTAGTCTTGTCTTAAGTGGCTGAGAGCAGAGTGGCGCAGTGGAAGCGTGCTGAGCCCATAACCCAGAGGTCAATGGATCGAAACCATCCTCTGCTAAACAGTTTATTTTTAGATTTTAAGTGCAAACAAAAAATTTAAAAAAATGTGTCGTTTCATGGGCATGTCTCAGTTCCATTATACATTTTTTTGACCTCTTCCAACAGTTCATATTGGTCATACTGTTTACACAGTACCCCAGTGGCCTAAGACACTGGCCTCCTAAGCCATGGATTGTGAGTTCTAGTCTTTTCTTAAGTGGCTGAGAGCAGAGTGGCTCAGTGGAAGCGTGCTGGGCCCATAACCCAGAGGTCATGGATCGAAACCATCCTCTGCTAAACAGTTTATTTTAGATTTTAAGTGCAAACAAAAAATTTAAAAATGTGTCGTTTCATGGGCATGTCTCAGTTCCATTATACATTTTTTTGACCTCTTCCAACAGTTCATATTGGTCATACTGTTTACACAGTACCCCAGTGGCCTAAGACACTGGCCTCCTAAGCCATGGATTGTGAGTTCTAGTCTTTTCTTAAGTGGCTGAGAGCAGAGTGGCTCAGCGGAAGCGTGATGGGCCCATAACCCAGAGGTCGATGGATCGAAACCATCCTCTGCTAAAAGTTTCTTTTTAGATTTTAAGTGCAAACAAAAAATTTAAAAATGTGTCGTTTCATGGGCATGTCTCAGTTCCATTATACATTTTTTTACCTCTTCCAACAGTTCGTATTGGTCATACTGTTTACACAGTACCCCAGTGGCCTAAGCCATGGATTGTGAGTTCTAGTCTTGTCTTAAGTGGCTGAGAGCAGAGTGGCGCAGTGTAAGCGTGCTGAGCCCATAACCCAGAGGTCAATGGATCGAAACCATCCTCTTCTAAACAGTTTATTTTTAGATTTTAAGTGCAAACAAAAAATTTAAAAAATGTGTCGTTTCATGGGCATGTCTCAGTTCCATTATACATTTTTTTTGACCTCTTCCAACAGTTCATATTGGTCATACTGTTTACACAGTACCCCAGTGGCCTAAGCCATGGATTGTGAGTTCTAGTCTTGTCTTAAGTGGCTGAGAGCAGAGTGGCGCAGTGTAAGCGTGCTGAGCCCATAACCCAGAGGTCAATGGATCGAAACCATCCTCTTCTAAACAGTTTATTTTTAGATTTTAAGTGCAAACAAAAAATTAAAAAAATGTGTCGTTTCATGGGCATGTCTCAGTTCCATTATACATTTTTTTGACCTCTTCCAACAGTTCATATTGGTCATACTGTTTACACAGTACCCCAGTCGCCTAAGACACTGGCCTCCTAAGCCATGGATTGTGAGTTCTAGTCTTTTCTTAAGTGGCTGAGAGCAGAGTGGCGCAGTGGAAGCGTGCTGAGCCCATAACCCAGAGGTCAATGGATCGAAACCATCCTCTGCTAAACAGTTTATTTTTAGATTTTAAGTGCAAACAAAAAATTTAAAAAATGTGTTGTTTCATGGGCATGTCTCATTTCCATTATACATTTTTTTGACCTCTTCCAACAGTTCATATTGGTCATACTGTTTACACAGTACCCCAGTGGCCTAAGACACTGGCCTCCTAAGCCAAGGATTGTGAGTTCTAGTCTTTTCTTAAGTGGCTGAGAGCAGAGTGGCGCAGCGGAAGCGTGCTGGGCCCATAATCCAGAGGTCGATGGATCGAAACCATCCTCTGCTAAAAAGTTTATTTTTAGATTTTAAGTGCAAACAAAAAATTTAAAAAATGTGTCGTTTCATGGGCATGTCTCAGTTCCATTATACATTTTTTTTACCTCTTCCAACAGTTCATATTGGTCATACTGTTTACACAGTACCCCAGTGGCCTAAGACACTGGCCTCCTAAGCCATGGATTGTGAGTTCTAGTCTTTTCTTAAGTGGCTGAGAGCAGAGTGGCTCAGCGGAAGCGTGCTGGGCCCATAACCCAGAGGTCGATGGATCGAAACCATCCTCTGCTAAACAGTTTATTTTTAGATTTTAAGTGCAAACAAAAAATAAAAAAATGTGTCGTTTCATGGGCATGTCTCAGTTCCATTATACATTTTTTTGACCTCTTCCAACAGTTCGTATTGGTCATACTGTTTACACAGTACCCCAGTGGCCTAAGACACTGGCCTCCTAAGCCATGGATTGTGAGTTCTAGTCTTTTCTTAAGTGGCTGAGAGCAGAGTGGCTCAGCGGAAGCGTGCCCATAACCCAGAGGTCGATGGATCGAAACCATCCTCTGCTAAACAGTTTATTTTTAGATTTTAAGTGCAAACAAAAAAATAAAAAAATGTGTCGTTTCATGGGCATGTCTCAGTTCCATTATACATTTTTTTGACCTCTTCCAACAGTTCATATTGGTCATTCTGTTTACACAGTACCCCAGTCGCCTAAGACACTGGCCTCCTAAGCCATGGATTGTGAGTTCTAGTCTTTTCTTAAGTGGCTGAGAGCAGAGTGGCGCAGTGGAAGCGTGCTGAGCTCATAACCCAGAGGTCAATGGATCGAAACCATCCTGTGCTAAACAGTTTGTTTTTAAAAATGAAACGCAAACAGAAATTAGAAAGCTAAATTTCATTTGCGTCTCTCAGTGCTATCCAGTACACATTGTTTTTCCTGCTTCTATCAGTTCGTACTGTTTGCAGAAGGTAAACAGTGCTCTAGTGGCCTAATGGACAAGGCACTGGCCTTCTAAACCAGGGATTGTGGGTTCAAGTCCCATCTCGGGTGGGTGGCAGCAGAGTGGCGCAGCGGAAGCGTGCTAGACCCAGAGGTCGATGGATCTAAACCATCCTCTGCTAAACAGTTTATTTTTAGATTTTAAGTGCAAACAAAAAAATAAAAATGTTTCGTTTCATGGGCATGTCTCAGTTCCATTATACATTTTTTTTTGACCTCTTCCAACAGTTCGTATTGGTCATACTGTTTACACAGTACCCCAGTGGCCTAAGACACTGGCCTCCTAAGCCATGGATTGTGAGTTCTAGTCTTTTCTTAAGTGGCTGAGAGCAGAGTGGCTCAGCGGAAGCGTGTTGGGCCCATAACCCAGAGGTCGATGGATCGAAACCATCCTCTGCTAAAAAGTTTCTTTTTAGATTTTAAGTGCAAACAAAAATTTAAAAACGTGTCGTTTCATGGGCATGTCTCAGTTCCATTATACATTTTTTTGACCTCTTCCAACAGTTCATATTGGTCATACTGTTTACACAGTACCCCAGTGGCCTAAGCCATGGATTGTGAGTTCTAGTCTTGTCTTAAGTGGCTGAGAGCAGAGTGGCGCAGTGTAAGCGTGCTGAGCCCATAACCCAGAGGTCAATGGATCGAAACCATCCTCTTCTAAACAGTTTATTTTTAGATTTTAAGTGCAAACAAAAAATTTAAAAATGTGTCGTTTCATGGGCATGTCTCAGTTCCATTATACATTTTTTTTGACCTCTTCCAACAGTTCATATTGGTCATACTGTTTACACAGTACCCCAGTGGCCTAAGCCATGGATTGTGAGTTCTAGTCTTGTCTTAAGTGGCTGAGAGCAGAGTGGCGCAGTGTAAGCGTGCTGAGCCCATAACCCAGAGGTCAATGGATCGAAACCATCCTCTTCTAAACAGTTTATTTTTAGATTTTAAGTGCAAACAAAAAATTAAAAAAATGTGTCGTTTCATTGGCATGTCTCAGTTCCATTATACATTTTTTTGACCTCTTCCAACAGTTCGTATTGGTCATACTGTTTACACAGTACCCCAGTGGCCTAAGACACTGGCCTCCTAAGCCATGGATTGTGAGTTCTAGTCTTTTCTTAAGTGGCTGAGAGCAGAGTGGCTCAGCGGAAGCGTGTGTGGGCCCATAACCCAGAGGTCGATGGATCGAAACCATCCTCTGCTAAAAGTTTCTTTTAGATTTTAAGTGCAAACAAAAAATTTAAAAACGTGTCGTTTCATGGGCATGTCTCAGTTCCATTATACATTTTTTTACCTCTTCCAACAGTTCATATTGGTCATACTGTTTACACAGTACCCCAGTGGCCTAAGCCATGGATTGTGAGTTCTAGTCTTGTCTTAAGTGGCTGAGAGCAGAGTGGCGCAGTGTAGCGTGCTGAGCCCATAACCCAGAGGTCAATGGATCGAAACCATCCTCTTCTAAACAGTTTATTTTTAGATTTTAAGTGCAAACAAAAAATTTAAAAATGTGTCGTTTCATGGGCATGTCTCAGTTCCATTATACATTTTTTTTGACCTCTTCCAACAGTTCATATTGGTCATACTGTTTACACAGTACCCCAGTGGCCTAAGCCATGGATTGTGAGTTCTAGTCTTGTCTTAAGTGGCTGAGAGCAGAGTGGCGCAGTGGAAGCGTGCTGAGCCCATAACCCAGAGGTCAATGGATCGAAACCATCCTCTTCTAAACAGTTTATTTTTAGATTTTAAGTGCAAACAAAAATTTAAAAAATGTGTCGTTTCATGGGCATGTCTCAGTTCCATTATACATTTTTTTGACCTCTTCCAACAGTTCATATTGGTCATACTGTTTACACAGTACCCCAGTCGCCTAAGACACTGGCCTCCTAAGCCATGGATTGTGAGTTCTAGTCTTTTCTTAAGTGGCTGAGAGCAGAGTGGCGCAGTGGAAGCGTGCTGAGCCCATAACCCAGAGGTCAATGGATCGAAACCATCCTCTGCTAAACAGTTTATTTTTAGATTTTAAGTGCAAACAAAAATTTAAAAAATGTGTTGTTTCATGGGCATGTCTCATTTCCATTATACATTTTTTTTTTTACCTCTTCCAACAGTTCATATTGGTCATACTGTTTACACAGTACCCCAGTGGCCTAAGACACTGGCCTCCTAAGCCAAGGATTGTGAGTTCTAGTCTTTTCTTAAGTGGCTGAGAGCAGAGTGGCGCAGCGGAAGCGTGCTGGGCCCATAATCCAGAGGTCGATGGATCGAAACCATCCTCTGCTAAAAAGTTTATTTTTAGATTTTAAGTGCAAACAAAAAATTTAAAAAATGTGTCGTTTCATGGGCATGTCTCAGTTCCATTATACATTTTTTTGACCTCTTCCAACAGTTCATATTGGTCATACTGTTTACACAGTACCCCAGTGGCCTAAGACACTGGCCTCCTAAGCCATGGATTGTGAGTTCTAGTCTTTTCTTAAGTGGCTGAGAGCAGAGTGGCTCAGCGGAAGCGTGCTGGGCCCATAACCCAGAGGTCGATGGATCGAAACCATCCTCTGCTAAACAGTTTATTTTTAGATTTTAAGTGCAAACAAAAAATAAAAAAAATGTGTCGTTTCATGGGCATGTCTCAGTTCCATTATACATTTTTTTGACCTCTTCCAACAGTTCGTATTGGTCATACTGTTTACACAGTACCCCAGTGGCCTAAGACACTGGCCTCCTAAGCCATGGATTGTGAGTTCTAGTCTTTTCTTAAGTGGCTGAGAGCAGAGTGGCTCAGCGGAAGCGTGCTGGGCCCATAACCCAGAGGTCGATGGATCGAAACCATCCTCTGCTAAACAGTTTCTTTTTAGATTTTAAGTGCAAACAAAAAAATTAAAAAATGTTTCGTTTCATGGGCATGTCTCAGTTCCATTATACATTTTTTTTTACCTCTTCCAACAGTTCGTATTGGTCATACTGTTTACACAGTACCCCAGTGGCCTCAGACACTGGCCTCCTAAGCCATGGATTGTGAGTTCTAGTCTTTTCTTAAGTGGCTGAGAGCAGAGTGGCGCAGTGGAAGCGTGCTGAGCCCAGAGGTCAATGGATCGAAACCATCCTCTGCTAAACAGTTTGTTTTTAAAAATGAAACGCAAGCAGAAATGAAAAGCTAAATTTCATTTGCGTCTCTCAGTGCTATCCAGTACACATTGTTTTTCCTGCTTCTATCAGTTCGTACTGTTTGCTGAAGGTAAACAGTGCCCCAGTGGCTAATGGATAAGGCACTGGCCTCCTAAGCCAGAGATTGTGGGTTCAAGTCCCATCTGGGGTGGGTGGAAGCAGAGTGTAGCAGCGGAAGTGTGCTGTGCCCATAACCCAGAGGTCGATGGATCGAAACCATCCTCTGCTAAAAGTTTATTTTTAGATTTTAAGTGCAAACAAAAAATTAAAAAAACGTGTCGTTTCATGGGCATGTCTCAGTTCCATTATACATTTTTTTTTACCTCTTCCAACAGTTCGTATTGGTCATACTGTTTACACAGTACCCCAGTGGCCTAAGCCATGGATTGTGAGTTCTAGTCTTGTCTTAAGTGGCTGAGAGCAGAGTGGCGCAGTGGAAGCGTGCTGAGCCCATAACCCAGAGGTCAATGGATCGAAACCATCCTCTGCTAAACAGTTTATTTTTAGATTTTAAGTGCAAACAAAAATAAAAAAATGTGTCGTTTCATGGGCATGTCTCAATTCCATTATACATTTTTTTGACCTCTTCCAACAGTTCATATTGGTCATACTGTTTACACAGTACCCCAGTCGCCTAAGACACTGGCCTCCTAAGCCATGGATTGTGAGTTCTAGTCTTTTCTTAAGTGGCTGAGAGCAGAGTGGCGCAGTGGAAGCGTGCTGAGCCCATAACCCAGAGGTCAATGGATCGAAACCATCCTCTGCTAAACAGTTTATTTTCAGATTTTAAGTGCAAACAAAAAATTAAAAAAATGTGTTGTTTCATGGGCATGTCTCATTTCCATTATACATTTTTTTGACCTCTTCCAACAGTTCATATTGGTCATACTGTTTACACAGTACCCCAGTGGCCTAAGACACTGGCCTCCTAAGCCAAGGATTGTGAGTTCTAGTCTTTTCTTAAGTGGCTGAGAGCAGAGTGGCGCAGCGGAAGCGTGCTGGGCCCATAATCCAGAGGTCGATGGATCGAAACCATCCTCTGCTGAAAAGTTTATTTTTAGATTTTAAGTGCAAACAAAAAATTTAAAAAATGTGTCGTTTCATGGGCATGTCTCAGTTCCATTATACATTTTTTTTACCTCTTCCAACAGTTCATATTGGTCATACTGTTTACACAGTACCCCAGTGGCCTAAGACACTGGCCTCCTAAGCCATGGATTGTGAGTTCTAGTCTTTTCTTAAGTGGCTGAGAGCAGAGTGGCTCAGCGGAAGCGTGCTGGGCCCATAACCCAGAGGTCGATGGATCGAAACCATCCTCTGCTAAACAGTTTATTTTTAGATTTTAAGTGCAAACAAAAAATAAAAAAATGTGTCGTTTCATGGGCATGTCTCAGTTCCATTATACATTTTTTTGACCTCTTCCAACAGTTCATATTGGTCATACTGTTTACACAGTACCCCAGTCGCCTAAGACACTGGCCTCCTAAGCCATGGATTGTGAGTTCTAGTCTTTTCTTAAGTGGCTGAGAGCAGAGTGGCGCAGTGGAAGCGTGCTGAGCTCATAACCCAGAGGTCAATGGATCGAAACCATCCTGTGCTAAACAGTTTGTTTTTAAAATGAAACGCAAACAGAAATTAGAAAGCTAAATTTCATTTGCGTCTCTCAGTGCTATCCAGTACACATTGTTTTTCCTGCTTCTATCAGTTCGTACTGTTTGCAGAAGGTAAACAGTGCTCTAGTGGCCTAATGGACAAGGCACTGGCCTTCTAAGCCAGAGATTGTGGGTTCAAGTCCCATCTGGGGTGGGTGGAAGCAGAGTGTAGCAGCGGAAGTGTGCTGTGCCCATAACCCAGAGGTCGATGGATCGAAACCATCCTCTGCTGAACAGTTACTTTTTAGATTTTAATTGCAAGCAAAAATTTAAAAAATGTGTCGTTTCATGGGCATGTCTCAGTTCCATTATACATTTTTTTGACCTCTTCCAACAGTTCGTATTGGTCATACTGTTTACACAGTACCCCAGTGGCCTAAGACACTGGCCTCCTAAGCCATGGATTGTGAGTTCTAGTCTTTTCTTAAGTGGCTGAGAGCAGAGTGGCTCAGCGGAAGCGTGCTGGGCCCATAACCCAGAGGTCGATGGATCGAAACCATCCTCTGCTAAACAGTTTCTTTTTAGATTTTAAGTGCAAACAAAAAATTAAAAAATGTTTCGTTTCATGGGCATGTCTCAGTTCCATTATACATTTTTTTTTGACCTCTTCCAACAGTTCATATTGGTCATACTGTTTACACAGTACCCCAGTGGCCTAAGACACTGGCCTCCTAAGCCATGGATTGTGAGTTCTAGTCTTTTCTTAAGTGGCTGAGAGCAGAGTGGCTCAGCGGAAGCGTGTTGGGCCCATAACCCAGAGGTCGATGGATCGAAACCATCCTCTGCTAAAAAGTTTATTTTTAGATTTTAAGTGCAAACAAAAAATTTAAAAAATGTGTCGTTTCATGGGCATGTCTCAGTTCCATTATACATTTTTTTTTACCTCTTCCAACAGTTCGTATTGGTCATACTGTTTACACAGTACCCCAGTGGCCTAAGCCATGGATTGTGAGTTCTAGTCTTGTCTTAAGTGGCTGAGAGCAGAGTGGCGCAGTGGAAGCGTGCTGAGCCCATAACCCAGAGGTCAATGGATCGAAACCATCCTCTGCTAAACAGTTTATTTTTAGATTTTAAGTGCAAACAAAAAAATAAAAAAATGTGTCGTTTCATGGGCATGTCTCAGTTCCATTATACTTTTTTTGACCTCTTCCAACAGTTCATATTGGTCAAACTGTTTACACAGTACCCCAGTCGCCTAAGACACTGGCCTCCTAAGCCATGGATTGTGAGTTCTAGTCTTTTCTTAAGTGGCTGAGAGCAGAGTGGCGCAGTGGAAGCGTGCTGAGCCCATAACCCAGAGGTCAATGGATCGAAACCATCCTCTGCTAAACAGTTTATTTTTAGATTTTAAGTGCAAACAAAAAATTTAAAAAATGTGTTGTTTCATGGGCATGTCTCATTCCATTATACATTTTTTTGACCTCTTCCAACAGTTCATATTGGTCATACTGTTTACACAGTACCCCAGTGGCCTAAGACACTGGCCTCCTAAGCCATGGATTGTGAGTTCTAGTCTTTTCTTAAGTGGCTGAGAGCAGAGTGGCTCAGTGGAAGCGTGCTGGGCCCATAACCCAGAGGTCGATGGATCGAAACCATCCTCTGCTAAACAGTTTCTTTTTAGATTTTAAGTGCAAACAAAAAAATTAAAAAATGTGTCGTTTCATGGGCATGTCTCAGTTCCATTATACATTTTTTTGACCTCTTCCAACAGTTCGTATTGGTCATACTGTTTACACAGTACCCCAGTGGCCTAAGCCATGGATTGTGAGTTCTAGTCTTTTCTTAAGTGGCTGAGAGCAGAGTGGCTCAGCGGAAGCGTGCTGGGCCCAAACCCAGAGGTCGATGGATCGAAACCATCCTCTGCTAAACAGTTTGTTTTTAAAAATGAAACGCAAACAGAAATGAGAAAGCTAAATTTCATTTGCGTCTCTCAGTCCTATCCAGTACACATTGTTTTTCCTGCTTCTATCAGTTCTTACTGTTTGCAGAAGGTAAACAGTGCCCCAGTGGCCTAATGGATAAGGCACTGGCCTCCTAAGCCAGAGATTGTGGGTTCAAGTCCCATCTGGGGTGGGTGGAAGCAGAGTGTAGCCAAGTGTGCTGTGCCCATAACCCAGAGGTCGATGGATCGAAACCATCCTCTGCTAAAAAGTTTATTTTTAGATTTTAAGTGCAAACAAAAAATTTAAAAAACGTGTCGTTTCATCGGCATGTCTCAGTTCCATTATACATTTTTTTTACCTCTTCCAACAGTTCGTATTGGTCATACTGTTTACACAGTACCCCAGTGGCCTAAGCCATGGATTGTGAGTTCTAGTCTTGTCTTAAGTGGCTGAGAGCAGAGTGGCGCAGTGGAAGCGTGCTGAGCCCATAACCCAGAGGTCAATGGATCGAAACCATCCTCTGCTAAACAGTTTATTTTTAGATTTTAAGTGCAAACAAAAAATTAAAAAAATGTGTCGTTTCATGGGCATGTCTCAGTTCCATTATACATTTTTTTGACCTCTTCCAACAGTTCATATTGGTCATACTGTTTACACAGTACCCCAGTCGCCTAAGACACTGGCCTCCTAAGCCATGGATTGTGAGTTCTAGTCTTTTCTTAAGTGGCTGAGAGCAGAGTGGCGCAGTGGAAGCGTGCTGAGCCCATAACCCAGAGGTCAATGGATCGAAACCATCCTCTGCTAAACAGTTTATTTTTTAGATTTTAAGTGCAAACAAAAATTTAAAAATGTGTTGTTTCATGGGCATGTCTCATTTCCATTATACATTTTTTTGACCTCTTCCAACAGTTCATATTGGTCATACTGTTTACACAGTACCCCAGTGGCCTAAGACACTGGCCTCCTAAGCCAAGGATTGTGAGTTCTAGTCTTTTCTTAAGTGGCTGAGAGCAGAGTGGCGCAGCGGAAGCGTGCTGGGCCCATAATCCAGAGGTCGATGGATCGAAACCATCCTCTGCTAAAAGTTTATTTTTAGATTTTATGTGCAAACAAAAAATTTAAAAAATGTGTTGTTTCATGGACATGTCTCATTTCCATTATACATTTTTTTACCTCTTCCAACAGTTCATATTGGTCATACTGTTTACACAGTACCCCAGTGGCCTAAGACACTGGCCTCCTAAGCCATGGATTGTGAGTTCTAGTCTTTTCTTAAGTGGCTAAGAGCAGAGTGGCCCAGCGGAAGCGTGCTGGGCCCATAACCCAGAGGTCGATGGATCGAAACCATCCTCTGCTAAAAAGTTTATTTTTAGATTTTAAGTGCAAACAAAAAAAATAAAAAATGTGTCGTTTCATGGGCATGTCTCAGTTCCATTATACATTTTTTTGACCTCTTCCAACAGTTCATATTGGTCATACTGTTTACACAGTACCCCAGTCGCCTAAGACACTGGCCTCCTAAGCCATGGATTGTGAGTTCTAGTCTTTTCTTAAGTGGCTGAGAGCAGAGTGGCGCAGTGGAAGCGTGCTGAGCCCATAACCCAGAGGTCAATGGATCGAAACCATCCTCTGCTAAACAGTTTATTTTTTAGATTTTAAGTGCAAACAAAAAATTTAAAAAATGTGTTGTTTCATGGGCATGTCTCATTTCCATTATACATTTTTTGACCTCTTCCAACAGTTCATATTGGTCATACTGTTTACACAGTACCCCAGTGGCCTAAGACACTGGCCTCCTAAGCCATGGATTGTGAGTTCTAGTCTTTTCTTAAGTGGCTGAGAGCAGAGTGGCGCAGCGGAAGCGTGCTGGGCCCATAATCCAGAGGTCGATGGATCGAAACCATCCTCTGCTAAAAGTTTATTTTTAGATTTTAAGTGCAAACAAAAAATTTAAAAAATGTGTCGTTTCATGGGCATGTCTCAGTTCCATTATACATTTTTTTTTACCTCTTCCAACAGTTCATATTGGTCATACTGTTTACACAGTACCCCAGTGGCCTAAGACACTGGCCTCCTAAGCCATGGATTGTGAGTTCTAGTCTTTTCTTAAGTGGCTGAGAGCAGAGTGGCTCAGCGGAAGCGTGCTGGTCCCATAACCCAGAGGTCGATGGATCGAAACCATCCTCTGCTAAACAGTTTATTTTTAGATTTTAAGTGCAAACAAAAAATAAAAAAATGTGTCGTTTCATGGGCATGTCTCAGTTCCATTATACATTTTTTGACCTCTTCCAACAGTTCATATTGGTCATACTGTTTACACAGTACCCCAGTGGCCTAAGACACTGGCCTCCTAAGCCATGGATTGTGAGTTCTAGTCTTTTCTTAAGTGGCTGAGAGCAGAGTGGCGCAGTGGAAGCGTGCTGAGCTCATAACCCAGAGGTCAATGGATCGAAACCATCCTCTGCTAAACAGTTTGTTTTTAAAAATGAAACGCAAACAGAAATTAGAAAGCTAAATTTCATTTGCGTCTCTCAGTGCTATCCAGTACACATTGTTTTTCCTGTCTTCTATCAGTTCGTACTGTTTGCAGAAGGTAAACAGTGCTCTAGTGGCCTAATGGACAAGGCACTGGCCTTCTAAACCAGGGATTGTGGGTTCAAGTCCCATCTCGGGTGGGTGGCTGAGAGCAGAGTGGCGCAGCGGGCGTGCTGGACCCAGAGGTCGATGGATCTAAACCATCCTCTGCTAAACAGTTTATTTTTAGATTTTAAGTGCAAACAAAAAAATTAAAAAATGTTTCGTTTCATGGGCATGTCTCAGTTCCATTATACATTTTTTTGACCTCTTCCAACAGTTCATATTGGTCATACTGTTTACACAGTACCCCAGTGGCCTAAGACACTGGCCTCCTAAGCCATGGATTGTGAGTTCTAGTATTTTCTTAAGTGGCT
>NW_026286777.1:0-18736 GCF_023373465.1 Oncorhynchus keta | reverse complement strand
GGAATTTGTTGCTGCAAACTTCCTCAAGCATTCTTTGGCAAATTTGCTGCAAACTAAATAGTGTGCCACAAAATGTGCCAGAAGTTTGCAAACGTTTGCCCACTAGTGGTGAATCTGCGGCAAACCTTTGGCAACAATAATATTTATCGGGCAAACAGTTCCCAGAAGCCGTTTCTGGTAAACACATGAGTTACAAGACCAGTGTAACTGTTGGAAAATGGAAACCAAGTTATCTAGCTTGCTACAGTACCTACCAAATGTGTCTGATGGGTGTCTAACTTGTTAATTAAACATATTAAATAAAACTTTAGTTAGCAATGTCATGCTTTATGTAATAGAGTGAAACACATTTTGTTAATACCAGTTTCAAATCGGTCAAGGCGTCACTGACTGACTGGCTAGCGCTTTAGCTAGCTAAAGTTAGCTATCATATTTTTGCACAAATCATGTGATGGGTACGTAGATGATTTGACCAGGGGAATACGGTGCTGTTTTATAAAACAAAATATGCATGTCAATATGCTAGTGTCCCGGTTCAGTAGCATATTACCTAGGACAACAGCTGAGGTAGCTAGCTAGCAACAATATGAGTCGATTTGACATCAGAGTAAAACTTCCCGTGGCAGATGGATACTCTTCATCGTACCTGCGGTGTTGGAGGAGGCTGTATTGGGAGGAGGATAGCATCGACACCTAGAAAGATGTCGATTCCCGGACCACCCATACGTATGTATGCACACATGACTGTAAGTCGCTTTGGATAAAAGCGTCTGCTAAATGGCATATATTATTATTATTATATGTTTGTGATGCGCTCCCCTCGTAACGCTTTTTTTTTAGTGATAAATTAGTATATCGTCTTCGAGATTGATAAGGGAGGTAAATGTATGTATTATTCTCATAAATGTAGCATATACATTCATTCTTTCTAACAATTAGATCTTTCATTGCTTTAAAACAAGTAGCTAGCTTATCTTGATAATTTAAGTACAGAAATAATGTGCACCAAACAGGTCAAGGCTTCTTGCAACAAAATGTTGGGTTGCAGGCACTGGGGTCAATAGTTGTTTTCTGTAAATATAGCAAGGTTTGGTTGTTGGTGCTGGGTTATTACGTGATGGATGGGGGCTTCGCTGCACAGCTATTTTCAGGTCTCTCCAGAGATGTTCGATCGGGTTCAAGTCCGGGCTCTAGTTGGGCCACTCAAGGACATTCAGAGACTTGTCCCCAAGCCACACCTGCATTGTCTTGGCTGTGTACTTAGGGTCGTTGTCCTGCTGGAAAGTGAACCTTCGCCCCAGTCTGAGGTCCTGAGCGCACTGGAGCAGGTTTTCATCAAGGATCTCCCTGTACTTTGCTCCGCTCTGTACTAGTCTCCCAGTCCCTGCCGCTGAAAAACATCCCAACATGCCATCACCATGCTTCACGGTAGGGATGGTTTCCTCCAGACGTGACGCTTGGCATTCAGGCCAAAGAGTTAAATCTTGGTTTCATCAGACCAGAGAATCTTGAGTCCTTTAGGTGTCTTTTGGCAAACTCCAAGCAGCTGTCATGTGGCTTTCGTCTGGCCACTTCCAGTCTAGAGCATTGGGCCCGTAACTGAAAGGTTGCTAGATTGAATCCCCAAGCTGACAAGGTAAAAATCTGTTGTTCTGCCCCTGAACAAGGCAGTTCAGTTCCACTGTTCCTAGGTAGGCCGTCATTGTAAGTAAGAATTTGTTCTTAACTGACTTGCCTAGTTAAAAAAATAATAATAATACATCTCTAGAATAGCCCTAGCCTACCATCTGTGGAGAATAGATGATAGGTAACACTAGAATAGCATTAGCCTACCATCTGTGGAGAATAGATGATAGATAACACTAGAATAGCATTAGCCTACCATCTGTGGAGAATAGATGATAGATAACACTAGAATAGCATTAGCCTACCATCTGTGGAGAATAGATGATAGATAACACTAGAATAGCATTAGCCTACCATCTGTGGAGAATAGATGATAGGTAACACTAGAATAGCATTAGCCTACCATCTGTGGAGAATAGATGATAGATAACACTAGAATAGCATTAGTCTACCATCTGTGGAGAATAGATGATAGGTAACACTAGAATAGCATTAGCCTACCATCTGTGGAGAATAGATGATAGGTAACACTAGAATAGCATTAGCCTACCATCTGTGGAGAATAGATGATAGATAACACTAGAATAGCATTAGTCTACCATCTGTGGAGAATAGATGATAGGTAACACTAGAATAGCATTAGTCTACCATCTGTGGAGAATAGATGATAGATAACACTAGAATAGCATTAGCCTACCATCTGTGGAGAATAGATGATAGATAACACTAGAATAGCATTAGCCTACCATCTGTGGAGAATAGATGATAGATAACACTAGAATAGCATTAGTCTACCATCTGTGGAGAATAGATGATAGATAACACTAGAATAGCATTAGTCTACCATCTGTGGAGAATAGATGATAGATAACACTAGAATAGCATTAGTCTACCATCTGTGGAGAATAGATGATAGATAACACTAGAATAGCATTAGTCTACCATCTGTGGAGAATAGATGATAGGTAACACTAGAATAGCATTAGCCTACCATCTGTGGAGAATAGATGATAGGTAACACTAGAATAGCATTAGTCTACCATCTGTGGAGAATAGATAATAGATAACACTAGAATAGCATTAGTCTACCATCTGTGGAGAATAGATGATAGGTAACAGGTCACACTAGAATAGCATTAGCCTACCATCTGTGGAGAATAGATGATAGGTAACACTAGAATAGCATTAGTCTACCATCTGAGGAATACATTTAGAATAGATAGCTCACTGCATTTCAAAATGTTAGTAAGCGAAAACATAGAAATTCTTCTTCTTCTTTTTTTTTTAATCAACCTGCCTCACACTAGATTTAGGGGTCAATTATTTATAATCTAGGGTATAAAGATAAAACACTTTGCTAGGGGTGAAAACAGTTCATTTGGTGTTCAACAAAGAGGAGGAGATATCTAAAGAGTCACCTGCATTGCTTGCTGTTTGGGGTTTTAGGCTGGGTTTCTGTACAGCACTTTGAGACATCAGCTGATGTACGAAGGGCTAGCCACCGTGCTTCTACACCTGCATTGCTTGCTGTTTGGGGTTTTAGGCTGGGTTTCTGTACAGCACTTTGAGACATCAGCTGATGTACGAAGGGCTAGCCACCGTGCTTCTACACCTGCATTGCTTGCTGTTTGGGGTTTTAGGCTGGGTTTCTGTACAGCACTTTGAGATATCAGCTGACGGCTTCATAAATACATTTGATTGATTGATTGATTGATTGATTGATTGATTGATTGATTGATGTCACCGTCAAATATCAAACAAATATTTATGTGAAGTGTGAATGTAACTCAAAAAAACGTTTGTCCCACTTGAAGACAACAGGATGTCGTTCTCCCCCCAGGGCCCAACACAGAACAGCAGCATGGGAAAATAGAGAAGAACATGAAATAACCAAACATTGAAAAGAGTTGGACCACTATACATGAAAACGATGGGTCGGTTATTTTCTTTATGAATGAATCAATCTGGCTCAATAATCAAGGTACATGTGACATCTTCAGCATTCAGACCAATGAGAACTAAATTATGTCAAGTGAAATTATTATTTCAAAAACAAAATCAAGAATGTTGTTACTTATGATGAAATATGTTTTCTTGTCGGCAGTGGTCTGCTTGGATGTTTTATGGAATTATTTCAAAGGCATTGTCCAGACACCAGGTGACAGTATCCCATTTACAGACAGACAGACAGACAGACAGACAGACAGACAGACAGACAGACAGACAGACAGACAGAGATAAGAACACGACAGACAGACAGACAGACAGACAGACAGACAGACAGAGATAAGAACACGACAGACAGACAGACAGACAGACAGACAGACAGACAGACAGACAGACAGAGATAAGAACACGACAGACAGACAGACAGACAGACAGACAGACAGACAGACAGACAGACAGACAGACAGACAGACAGACAGAGATAAGAACACGACAGACAGACAGACAGACAGACAGACAGACAGACAGAGATAAGAACACGACAGACAGACAGACAGAGATAAGAACACGACAGACAGACAGAGACAGAGATAAGAACACGGCAGACAGACAGACAGAGATAAGAACACGGCAGACAGACAGACAGACAGACAGACAGACAGACAGACAGAGATAAGAACACGACAGACAGACAGACAGACAGACAGACAGAGACAGACAGACAGAGATAAGAACACGGCAGACGAGACAGACAGACAGACAGACAGACAGACAGACAGACAGAGATAAGAACACGACAGACGACAGACAGACAGACAGACAGACAGACAGACAGACAGACAGGCAGACAGACAGACATAACACGACAGACAGACAGACAGACAGACAGACAGACAGACAGACAGACAGGGATAAGAACACGCTGTGACGTCCAGGTTCACAGCGTCCCAAATCGCATCCTATTCCCTATAAGTAGTGCAGTACACAGAGAACAGGATGCCATTTGGGAGGCAGCCTGGTCCACAACTAACAGGCAGAACATAGGAACAGAAGAAAGGGCTGCATAAATAGCAGCACTACTTATCATACAGTACCACGCAGCATCACGCAGTATCACAGAGTACCATGCAGTACCACGCAGCATCACGCAGTATCACAGAGTACCATGCAGTACCACGCAGCATCACGCAGTACCACGCAGCATCACGCAGTATCACGCAGTACCACGCAGTATCACGCAGTACCACGCAGTATCACAGAGTACCACGCAGTACCACGCAGTATCACGGAGTACCACGCAGTACCACGCAGTACCACGCAGTATCACGCAGTACCACGCAGTATCACGCAGTACCACGCAGCATCACGCAGTATCACAGAGTACCATGCAGTACCACGCAGTATCACGCAGTACCACGCAGCATCACGCAGTATCACGCAGTACCACGCAGTATCACGGAGTACCACGGAGTACCACGCAGTATCACGGAGTACCACGCAGTATCACGCAGTACCACGCAGTATCACGCAGTACCACGCAGTATCACGCAGTACCACGCAGTACCACGCAGTACCACGCAGTACCACGCAGTACCACGCAGTACCACGCAGTACCACGCAGTATCACGGAGTACCACGCAGTATCACGCAGTACCACGCAGTATCACGCAGTACCACGCAGTACCACGGAGTACCACGCAGTACCACGCAGTATCACGGAGTACCACGCAGTACCACGCAGTATCACGCAGTACCACGCAGTATCACGCAGTACCACGCAGTACCACGCAGTACCACGGAGTACCACGCAGTATCACGGAGTACCACGCAGTACCACGCAGTATCACGGAGTACTCACGGAGTATCACGCAGTACCACACAGTATCACACAGTACCACACAGTACCACGCAGTACCACGCAGTATCACGGAGTACCACGGAGTATCACGCAGTACCACACAGTATCACGCAGTACCACACAGTATCACGCAGTACCACGCAGTATCACGCAGTACCACGCAGTACCACACAGTACCACGCCGTATCACGCAGTACCACACAGTCCCATACAGTACAGAAGTCCTCCATTATTCAACCCTACATCATCAGGAATAATAGCGTGTACTTGCAGTTCTGTTCCGACAAGGTATTGAACTCTGACTCCACGAGGTCAAAGGTATTGTTCAGTACCATACTGAAGAAACTGAGGGTTCAAACCAAAAGAAGCCTCGAGGAGAGAGGAAGTGTATCTAAGCCAATCACTCACACTGCCATACATAAAAACAAAAATATAGGAGACAATATACAGCTGGTAAAGTAATCAGCAGAGTTTCTCATCATGCCAAAACACACCTTCACACTTCAGAGAGATACAGAATGATCTAAAACTCAGCATTCTAACTAAAACAAGGGAGAAAAGCACTGGTCTATTCCTGATGAAACATCTAGCATTCCTGATACAGAATGAGAATCCTATGGGTGTTCGATGGGTCTCAATGGGTGTTACCCTAAGAGATCTGGAACATGGTTCAGAGGGTTCCCCCTAACCCCCTAAAGCTGCAGCTGGGTCATGGTTGTGCACCACGGGCTAGATCTTCCTTTAAGGGTCTGTAGCTGCTTGGTTAAACTGTGAGGAGGGAAGGCGAGGCTGGTTTAGTTTCTTCTAGCGCCAGACAGAGAAATAGGCTCAGTGTTTCTCATGCGTTGGGGCGGCTCTGGGTTGACTGACAGATCAAGAACAGGAAGGATTGTACTTGCACAGGAAGCAGGAAGTCAGAACAGGAGCGAGTTCAGTTAATCATTGGTTGCATCTGAATTGGCACACTATTCCTTATATAGTGCCTATAGAGCAGGGGTATTGAACTCTGACCCCACGAGGTCAGGGTATTGAACTCTGACCCCACGAGGTCAGGGAATTGAAACTCTGACCCCACGAGGTCAGGGAATTGAAACTCTGACCCCACGAGGTCCGGAGCCTGCTGGGTTTCTGTTTTACCTGATCATTATTGCACCAACCTGGTGTCCCAGGTCTAAATCAGGCCCTGATTAGAGGGGAATCACTCACCTGGTGTCCCAGGTCTAAATCAGGCCCTGATTAGAGGGGAATCACTCACCTGGTGTCCCAGGTTTAAATCAGGCTCTGATTAGAGGGGAATCACCCACCTGGTGTCCCAGGTCTAAATCAGGCCCTGATTAGAGGGGAATCACCCACCTGCTGTCCCAGGTCTAAATCAGGCCCTGATTAGAGGGAATCACCCACATGCTGTCCCAGGTCTAAATCAGGCCCTGATTAGAGGGGAATCACCCACCTGGTGTCCCAGGTCTAAATCAGGCCCTGATTAGAGGGGAATCACTCACCTGGTGTCCCAGGTCTAAATCAGGCCCTGATTAGAGGGGAATCACTCACCTGGTGTCCCAGGTTTAAATCAGGCTCTGATTAGAGGGGAATCACCCACCTGGTGTCCCAGGTCTAAATCAGTCCCTGATTAGAGGGGAATCACCCACCTGGTGTCCCAGGTCTAAATCAGTCCCTGATTAGAGGGGGACAATGAAAAAAAAAACGCAGTGGAAATGGCCTGGAGCCCCAGAGTTGAGTTAGAGGGTTCTAGGGAATAGGTGTTCCAGACGCATCCAGTCAGTCTGGGCTACTGGGCCATGCTGTTGAGGCTGCTGTTGGATCCTCCCAGGCCGTTCTCGTTCTTCTGGAAACTCTTGACTGCACTAGGGACCTGCATCCCTGTGCTGAGGCTCAGTCCACCACACCAAACCTGGAACACATCACATGAATACAAAACCTCTATCATAGTCAACAACATTATACCTGTAGATAACAAAATACACATGACTGGCCTGGTCAGGTTACCGTGGACCACAACCCTACAGAGAGATCTCTCACACCCACCAGAGGGGAAGAGATGGAGAGGTATGGAGATGGGGGGGGTTATGACACCTCACGCCCATTGTAAAACTAAGGCAGCAGACAAAATTCCTTTGTCCCTTGGAGAACCGCCCTCAGGACATTAACATAAAATAAAATGGACTGTGGGACAATAGGTTTCGTCAGCCACAAACGGTGGTCATGACGACAGATTGAATATTAACATGTAATGTTGTTTTTGTCATGTTATTAAAAGTTAAAAGGACGACGTTATAACGAAAAACAGTGTAACTTTAAGAGTTTTCCTAGTATGTGCCTGATGTTTATATATTGTACGTTGTGTGGAAAATGTCCAGATCAAAGAGAATGTTTTGGTAAAGATGAAAGGTGACGTTAGTTGTCTAAAATTGGATTTGAGTAAAATCCAGACCTTGCCTCGTAACTAGTTACGCCCAGAGAACTTGCCCTGAAGGCGGTTACGCCCACTTCTGACCTGAGGGTATAAGACCTGTGAGTTAAGAATTAACAGATCAGACGAAGTGACCCGAGCTGCAGTCGAGGTCTAAAAAGTCAAGAAACCCAAAACTCAGCCGAGGTCTGAGTGGTCAGGAAACCCAAAACTCAGCCGAGGTCTGAGTGGTCAGGAAACCCAAAACTCAGCCGAGGTCTGAGTGGTCAAGAAACCCAAAACTCAGCCGAGGTCTGAGTGGTCAAGAAACCCAAAACTCAGCCGAGGTCTGAGTGGTCAGGAAACCCAAAACTCAGCCGAGGTCTGAGTGGTCAAGAAACCCAAAACTCAGCCAAGGTCTGAGTCAAGAAACCCAAAACTCAGCCAAGGTCTGAGTGGTCAGGAAACCCAAAACTCAGCCAAGGTCTGAGTGGTCAGGAAACCCAAAACTCAGCCAAGGTCTGAGTGGTCAGGAAACCCAAAACTCAGCCAAGGTCTGAGTGGTCAGGAAACCCAAAACTCAGCCAAGGTCTGAGTGGTCAGGAAACCCAAAACTCAGCCAAGGTCTGAGTGGTCAGGAAACCCAAAACTCAGCCAAGGTCTGAGTGGTCAGGAAACCCAAAACTCAGCCAAGGTCTGAGTGGTCAAGAAACCCAAAACTCAGCCAAGGTCTGAGTGGTCAAGAAACCCAAAACTCAGCCGAGGTCTGAGTGGTCAGGAAACCCAAAACTCAGCCGAGGTCTGAGTGGTCAGGAAACCCAAAACTCAGCCGAGGTCTGAGTGGTCAGGAAACCCAAAACTCAGCCACGGTCTGAGTGGTCAGGAAACCCAAAACGCAACCCAAGGTTGAAGAAGACAAAGGAACCTTTTAACAACAGACGGACGAGTAGCTGTATCTGAAAGGGGGTGAATTCCAGCAGGACCACCCGGTCACCACTCTCCAAGGGGGTGAATTCCAGCAGGACCACCCGGTCACCACTCTCCAAGGGGGTGAATTCCAGCAGGACCACCCGGTCACCACTCTCCAAGGGGGTGAATTCCAGCAGGACCACCCGGTCACCACTCTCCAAGGGGGTGAATTCCAGCAGGACCACCCGGTCACCACTCTCCAAGGGGTGAATTCCAGCAGGACCACCCGGTCACCACTCTCCAAGGGGGTGAATTCCAGCAGGACCACCCGGTCACCACTCTCCAAGGGGGTGAATTCCAGCAGGACCACCCGGTCACCACTCTCCAAGGGGGTGAATTCCAGCAGGACCACCTGGTCACCACTCTCCAAGGAACCGTGTGTCTACACTGTTTTCTATCCTGCGCTGGAACCATCCACACGGCTGATTTAGCCCTCCTCCGAAGACCCCTTTTCAGAACGAGGACCAGGAAACAGACCACTAAGAGAAAGGACACTGACATCGTGAGGAGAAACAGAGAGTTACCCCCGGTAACCGAAGACGTGCCGTCATCAGAGAGGTCGGAATCCGGTCTAAGCAGAGACACCCCATCTGAGACCATCAACACGTAATTACATCATTATATTCTGACCCATAAGAGCGTCAGTCCGGGGGTAAGGTTAGGGTTAAAATAAGCATAGCTGACTAATGCACTCAAGTGGGGTTTTCTCTCATGTACTCTCACTCTCTCTCTCTCTCTTTTAAACCCCCATTTTGTGTAACATGTGTCATATTGGCCCCCTAGGGACCGGCTCTTACCCAGAGAGACAGCGTATCAGAGGCTCTTACCCAGAGAGACAGCGTATCTGAGGCTCTTACCCAGAGAGACAGCGTATCTGAGGCTCTTACCCAGAGAGACAGCGTATCAGACGCTCTTATCCAGAGAGACAGCGTATCAGAGGCTCTTACCCAGAGAGACAGCGTATCAGAGGCTCTTATCCAGAGAGACAGCGTATCAGAGGCTCTTACCCAGAGAGACAGCGTATCAGAGGCTCTTATCCAGAGAGACAGCGTATCAGAGGCTCTTACCCAGAGAGACAGCGTATCAGAGGCTCTTATCCAGAGAGACAGCGTATCAGAGGCTCTTACCCAGAGAGACAGCGTATCAGAGGCTCTTATCCAGAGAGACAGCGTATCAGAGGCTCTTATCCAGAGAGACAGCGTATCAGAGGCTCTTATCAGAGAGACAGCGTATCAGAGGCTCTTATCCAGAGAGACAGCGTATCAGAGGCTCTTATCCAGAGAGACAGCGTATCAGAGGCTCTTATCCAGAGAGACAGCGTATCAGACGCTCTTACCCAGAGAGACAGCGTATCAGACGCTCTTACCCAGGGAGACAGCGTATCAGAGGCTCTTACCCAGAGAGACAGCGTATCAGAGGCTCTTATCCAGAGAGACAGCGTATCAGACGCTCTTATCCAGAGAGACAGCGTATCAGAGGCTCTTACCCAGAGAGACAGCGTATCAGAGGCTCTTACCCAGAGAGACAGCGTATCAGAGGCTCTTACCCAGAGAGACAGCGTATCAGAGGCTCTTATCCAGAGAGACAGCGTATCAGATGCTCTTATCCAGAGAGACAGCGTATCAGAGGCTCTTACCCAGAGAGACAGCGTATCAGAGGCTCTTATCCAGAGAGACAGCGTATCAGAGGCTCTTACCCAGAGAGACAGCGTATCAGAGGCTCTTATCCAGAGAGACAGCGTATCAGAGGCTCTTATCCAGAGAGACAGCGTATCAGAGGCTCTTACCCAGAGAGACAGCGTATCAGAGGCTCTTACCCAGAGAGACAGCGTATCAGAGGCTCTTATCCAGAGAGACAGCGTATCAGAGGCTCTTACCCAGAGAGACAGCGTATCAGAGGCTCTTACCCAGAGAGACAGCGTATCAGAGGCTCTTACCCAGAGAGACAGCGTATCAGAGGCTCTTATCCAGAGAGACAGCGTATCAGAGGCTCTTACCCAGAGAGACAGCGTATCAGAGGCTCTTACCCAGAGAGACAGCGTATCAGAGGCTCTTATCCAGAGAGACAGCGTATCAGAGGCTCTTATCCAGAGAGACAGCGTATCAGAGGCTCTTACCCAGAGAGACAGCGTATCAGAGGCTCTTACCCAGAGAGACAGCGTATCAGAGGCTCTTACCCAGAGAGACAGCGTATCAGAGGCTCTTACCCAGAGAGACAGCGTATCAGACGCTCTTATCCAGAGAGACAGCGTATCAGAGGCTCTTATAGTGAGAGACAGCGTATCAGAGTGTTTAGTTCAAGAAAGGCAAGACAAGTTCTCTGGTGTTATCTAGTTCTTGAGGACCGGCAGGGGGTATAATATACAGGTGTGTGGGAGTGGCGGTCAACCACAATACAGACAAAACTTACCATGAAGGCTGGTACAACAGGTTGGCTAAACTTAGCCTTGAACGTGTGGATCAACTGCTTAGTTTCAGCGTTGTAGAAGGACAGTTGTCCTGAGGGAGACCAAGAGAAAACAAAACAGAATTCAAACTACTGTGTCCACGTCACTTCAAGCGCAGAGAGAGACGCACGGTGTAAAGTGTGTTCTGATAGTCAGAGCAGAAACGCCTTTGTTTGTCATCATTTCCTGGGGAAGGGAGATGAAATCCAATATGGCCGTATCCGATGGTCTGTATTCCACCCTGACTGACAGTAAAACACACCAATCTGTATCGCGTAGAACAATGAGGACCCGCCTTGTAACTCAGTAGCTCCTACCTGCATAAAATGTATGGATCAACAACGGCTGCTAGCTCCTAATACTTTAGCTAGCTGTGCTTGACTGAGCTTTCCTGCCGAAACGTAACCAACTAAATAGTCCCCAAAGTGTAAACACCACTTTTCTGCCATCTCCGGCACCGCTAAAGCAAATACTTAAAAAGTATCTGAAATATTTCTAATTCTTTTTTGAACCCAGGTGTGGTTCCTATACGTGTTGAATAACCTCTCATATTATACTGTATAAACCCACCTGAGTCCAGGTCACAGAAGGCCCTCATAGTGTGTTGAATAACCCCTCATATTATACTGTATAAACCCACCTGAGTTCAGGTCACAGAAGGCCCTCATAGTGTGTTGAATAACCCCTCATATTATACTGTATAAACCCACCTGAGTTCAGGTCACAGAAGGCCCTCATAGTGTGTTGAATAACCCCTCATATTATACTGTATAAACCCACCTGAGTCCAGGTCACAGAAGGCCCCCGGGCCTCATAGTTGTTGAATAACCCCTCATATTATACTGTATAAACCTACCTGAGTCCAGGTCACAGAAGGCCCTCATAGTGTGTTGAATAACCCCTCATATTATACTGTATAAACCTACCTGAGTCCAGGTCACAGAAGGCCCTCGTAGTGTGTTGAATTACCCCTCATATTATACTGTATCCCACCTGAGTCCAGGTCACAGAAGACCCCGGGCCTCATAGTTGTTGAATAACCCCTCATATTATCCTGTATAAACCCACCTGAGTCCAGGTCACAGAAGGCCCCGGCCTCATAGTTGTTGAATAACCCTCATATTATACTGTATAAACCCACCTGAGTCCAGGTCACAGAAGGCCCTCATAGTGTGTTGAATTACCCTCATATTGTACTGTATAAACCCACCTGAGTTCAGGTCACAGAAGGCCCTCATAGTGTGTTGAATAACCCCTCATATTATCCTGTATAAACCCACCTGAGTTCAGGTCACAGAAGGCCCTCATAGTGTGTTGAATAACCTCTCATATTATCCTGTATAAACCCACCTGAGTCTAGGTCACAGAAGGCCCTCATAGTGTGTTGAATAACCCCTCATATTATACTGTATAAACCCACCTGAGTCCAGGTCACAGAAGGCCCCGGGCCTCATAGTTGTTGAATAACCCCTCATATTATACTGTATAAACCTACCTGAGTCCAGGTCACAGAAGGCCCTCATAGTGTGTTGAATAACCCCTCATATTATACTGTATAAACCTACCTGAGTCCAGGTCACAGAAGGCCCTCGTAGTGTGTTGAATTACCCTCATATTATACTGTATCCCACCTGAGTCCAGGTCACAGAAGACCCGGGCCTCATAGTTGTTGAATAACCCCTCATATTATCCTGTATAAACCCACCTGAGTCCAGGTCACAGAAGGCCCCGGGCCTCATAGTTGTTGAATAACCCCTCATATTATACTGTATAAAACCCACCTGAGTCCAGGTCACAGAAGGCCCTCATAGTGTGTTGAATTACCCCTCATATTGTACTGTATAAACCCACCTGAGTTCAGGTCACAGAAGGCCCTCATAGTGTGTTGAATAACCCCTCATATTATCCTGTATAAACCCACCTGAGTTCAGGTCACAGAAGGCCCTCATAGTGTGTTGAATAACCTCTCATATTATCCTGTATAAACCCACCTGAGTCTAGGTCACAGAAGGCCCTCATAGTGTGTTGAATAACCCCTCATATTATACTGTATAAACCCACCTGAGTCCAGGTCACAGAAGACCCCGATGCGTCCAGGCGCGGTGCCGTCCAGGCTCTTGGCCTTGTTGTTGTGCTTGGCAGCGAAGGAGGACTGCAGCCAGTTGTTGACGTGGATACACCAGGTAGTGTTGGTCTTACCCAGCTGGTCAAACTTTCCCAGGTTCCTGTAGGAGACCCCGACACTGTGGCGACTTACAGTCTTTAAGAGCTTTCACCTCCCAGTAGTGTTGCCCACAGTCCATACTGGTATCACCTGGGGGAGGGGTGGACAGGCATTAAGGCTTATCAATCCCTTTCGTGACAGACAGAGCAAACTACACAATTTGCATGTTGGTGTCACCTGGTGGGTGGACACTATGCTATTATAACGTCTTACATAATACCTGGCTGGTGACTGGAGAGGACAGACAGGACATTTGAATCAATCACTACACAGACGTGCATAGTGTTATTCATTACTGGTGTCTATTGGTGTGGAGGACAGGAAACCTTTTCAATCCCTTGGGAGGGGATATGATATAATTACATCGTCATGTTATTCCTGGGTGTGGAGGACAGGAAACCTTTTCAATCCCTTGGGAGGGGATATGATATAATTACATCGTCATGTTATTCCTGGGTGTGGAGACAAACACCGACACCTGAAACATTGCAAATGCACAGGAACAGGAAAACCCTGTTGAACATATTTACCGAGCACTCTTATTAACCATCTGACAGAGCAGTGACAACACACCACTATATTGACTATGTGGGTAGTGACAACACACCACTATATTGACTATGTGGGTAGTGACTGACACAACACTCATGTGTTGTTCAGTGTCAGGATCCTGAGCTTGGTGTTGTGCTTGGAAGACCGTATGATGTTGAACGCTGAGCTGTAGTCAATGAACAGCATTCTCACACAGGTGTTCCTCTTGTCCAGGTGGGAAAGGGCAGTGTGGAGTGCAATAGAGATCGCATCATCTGTGGTTATGTTGGGGCGGTATGCAAATTGGAGTGGGTCTGGGGTTTCTGGGATAATGGTGTTGATGTGAGCCATGACCAGCCTTTCAAAGCATTTCATGGCTACAGATGTGAGTGCTTTAAGGTTGGTAGCGTTTACCCTCCTAACACAGTGATGTTGTGTTTACCCTCCTAACACAGTGATGTTGTGTTTACCCTCCTAACACAGTGATGTTGTGTTTACCCTCCTAACACAGTGATGTTGTGTTTACCCTCCTAACACAGTGATGTTGTGTTTACCCTCCTAACACAGTGATGTTGTGTTTACCCTCCTAACACAGTGATGTTGTGTTTACCCTCCTAACACAGTGATGTTGTGTTTACCCTCCTAACACAGTGATGTTGTGTTTACCCTCCTAACACAGTGATGTTGTGTTTACCCTCCTAACACAGTGATGTTGTGTTTTTACCCTCTAACACAGTGATGTTGTGTTTACCCTCCTAACACAGTGATGTTGTGTTTACCCTCTAACACAGTGATGTTGTGTTTACCCTCCTAACACAGTGATGTTGTGTTTACCCTCCTAACACAGTGATGTTGTGTTTACCCTCCTAACACAGTGATGTTGTGTTTACCCTCCTAACACAGTGATGTTGTGTTTACCCTCCTAACACAGTGATGTTGTGTTTACCCTCCTAACACAGTGATGTTGTGTTTACCCTCCTAACACAGTGATGTTGTGTTTACCCTCCTAACACAGTGATGTTGTGTTTACCCTCCTAACACAGTGATGTTGTGTTTACCCTCCTAACACAGTGATGTTGTGTTTACCCTCTAACACAGTGATGTTGTGTTTACCCTCCTAACACAGTGATGTTGTGTTTACCCTCCTAACACAGTGATGTTGTGTTTACCCTCTAACACAGTGATGTTGTGTTTACCTCCTAACACAGTGATGTTGTGTTTACCCTCCTAACACAGTGATGTTGTGTTTACCCTCCTAACACAGTGATGTTGTGTTTACCCTCCTAACACAGTGTTGTTGTGTTTACCCTCCTAACACAGTGATGTTGTGTTTACCCTCCTAACACAGTGATGTTGTGTTTACCCTCCTAACACAGTGATGTTGTGTTTACCCTCCTAACACAGTGATGTTGTGTTTACCTCCTAACACAGTGATGTTGTGTTTACCCTCCTAACACAGTGATGTTGTGTTTACCCTCCCTAACACAGTGATGTTGTGTTTACCCTCCTAACACAGTGATGTTGTGTTTACCCTCCTAACACAGTGATGTTGTGTTTACCCTCTAACACAGTGATGTTGTGTTTACCCTCCTAACACAGTGATGTTGTGTTTACCCACCTAACACAGTGATGTTGTGTTTACCCTCCTAACACCGTGATGTTGTGTTTACCCTCCTAACACAGTGATGTTGTGTTTACCCTCCTAACACAGTGATGTTGTGTTTACCCTCCTAACACAGTGATGTTGTGTTTACCCTCCTAACACAGTGATGTTGTGTTTACCCTCCTAACACAGTGATGTTGTGTTTACCTACCTAGGAGTGTATAACTCTCCTGTGAACCTGTCTCTGCTACATTACTCTGTGTGTGTTTGCAGGTGCACGTTTACCTAACACGGTGTAGGACTCTCCAGTGAACCGGTCTCTGCTTCCTCTGATGGCAGGCGACCGAGTCGTCAACGTCCTCTTGGGAGACGGAGTTCCACTTCTACAACAGAGAGGAAGCACAGACGTTACAACACGCAGACGTTACAACACGCAGACGTTACAACACACAGACGTTACAACACACAGACGTTACAACACACAGACGTTACAACACACAGACGTTACAACACACAGATGTTACAACACACAGACGTTACAACACACAGACGTTACAACACACAGACGTTACAACACACAGACGTTACAACACAGGCGTTACAACATACAGGCGTTACAACATACAGGCGTTACAACACACAGACGTTACAGCACACAGACGTTACAACACACAGACGTTACAACACACAGACGTTACAACACACAGACGTTACAACACGCAGACGTTACAACACGCAGGCGTTACAACACGCCCAGACGTTACAACACACAGACGTTACAACACACAGACATTACAGCACACAGACGTTACAACACACAGACGTTACAACACACAGACGTTACAACACGCTGACGTTACAACACACTGACGTTACAACACACAGACGTTACAACACACAGACGTTACAACACACAGACGTTACAACACACAGACGTTACAACACACAGACGTTACAACACAAAACACGCAGACGTTACAACACACAGACGTTACCCTAACGATGAGTAATACAGTTCAACAGACAAGACAGTCAAGTGAACAAGGATGCTGTGGAGAAGCCCGCTTCCTTTCAGCTAGATATCCAGCCCCAAGGACCAATCTATCTGAAAGAAGATGGAGTTTTCCCACAGATGTCACTGGTAAACTATGAGGATAAACAACAACCCTTGCGTGCAGTATGAAACAAACGGATAAAGACGGTCTTCGAATGCACTCAAAGTTTATTGGAACGCAAACAAACTCAAGCTTAGTGGCGATAGACACAAGCAAACAGGGGTGATAGACACAAACAGACAGGGTGATAGACACAAGCAAACAGGGGTGATAGACACAAACATACAGGGGTGATAGACAGGGTGATAGACAGGGTGATAGACAGGGGTGATAGACAGGGTGATAGACAGGGTGATAGACAGGGGTGATAGACAGGGGTGATAGACAGGGGTGATAGACAGGGGTGATAGACAGGGGTGATAGACAGGGGTGATAGACAGGGGTGATAGACAGGGTGATAGACACAAGCAGACAGGGTGATAGACAGGGTGATGGACAGGGTGATAGACAGGGTGATGGACAGGGGTGATGGACAGGGGTGATAGACAGGGTGATAGACAGGGGTGATAGACAGGGGTGATAGACAGGGGTGATAGACAGGGGTGATAGACAGGGGTGACAGACAGGGGTGATAGACACAAGCAGACAGGGTGATAGACACGGGTGATGGACAGGGGTGATAGACAAGCAGACAGGGTGATAGACACAAGAAAACAGGGGTGATAGACACAAGCAGACAGGGTGACAGACAGGGTGACAGACAGGGTGATAGACAGGGGTGATAGACACAAACAGACAGGGTGACAGACAGGGTGATAGACAGGGTGATAGACACAAGCAGACAGGGTGACAGACAGGGTGACAGACAGGGTGATAGACAAGCAGACAGGGTGACAGACAGGGTGACAGACAGGGTGATAGACAAGCAGACAGGGTGACAGACAGGGTGACAGACAGGGTGACAGACAGGGTGACAGACACAAGAAAACAGGGGTGATAGACAAGCAGACAGGGTGACAGACAGGGTGACAGACAGGGTGATAGACAGGGGTGACAGACAGGGGTGACAGACAGGGGTGATAGACAGGGTGATAGACATGGGTGATAAAACAGGGGTGACGGACAGGGGGTGACGGACAGGGGGTGACGGACAGGGGTGACGGACAGGGGGAGTGACGGACAGGGGTGACGGACAGGGGTGATAGACATGGGTGATAGACATGGGTGATAGACATGGGTGATAGACATGGGTGATAGACATGGGTGATAGACACAAACAAACAGGGTGATAGACACAAGCAGACAGGGTGACAGACAGGGGTGACAGACAGGGTGATGAGACCGGGTGATGGACACAAACAGGGGTGATAGACAGGGGTGATAGACAGGGGTGATAGACAGGGTGATAGACAGGGGGTGATAGACACACTAGATTCAGACAGGGTGATAGACACAAACAGACAGGGTGATTAGACAGGGGTGATAGACAGGGACAGATGATAGACTAGGTCCATAAGGGTTACTACACTAGAATTCAATGTGAGTCCATAAGGGTTAATTCACTAGAATTCAATGTGACAGATAGTGAGATCCATGAAGGGTTACTACACTAGAATTCAATGTGACAGATAGTGAGAATCCATAAGGGTTACTACACTAGAATTCAATGTGACAGATAGTAGGTCCATAAGGCTTACTACACTAGAATTCAATGTGACAGATAGTGAGTCCATAAGGTTACTACACTAGAATTCAATGTACCAGATAGGAGGTCCATAAGGAGTTACTACACTAGAATTCAATGTGACAGATAGTGAGGTCCATAAGGGTTACTTCACTAGAATTCAATGTGACCAGATAGTGAGGTCCAGAAGGGTTAATTCACTAGAATTCAATGTGACAGATAGTGAGGTCCATAAGGGTTACTACACTAGAATTCAATGTACCAGATAGTGAGGGTCCATAAGGGTTACTACAATTCAATGTGACAGATAGTGAGGTCCATACTAGGCTTACTTACTACAGAATTCAATGTGACAGATAGTGAGGTCCATAAGGGTTACTACACTA
>NW_026286776.1:5000-7186 GCF_023373465.1 Oncorhynchus keta | reverse complement strand
CATTGTACTTCGTTCAGTTACGTATTGTCTTGTAGAAAATCCTGACGATGACTCCTTCGGAGGAGGAGAAGCAGAAGATCCAGGAGGCTCAGCTGGCCAACCCGGACGTCCCCCTGGGCTCAGCAGAACAGTTCCTCCTCACCCTGTCCTCCATCAGCGGCCTCAGCGCTCGACTACAGCTCTGGGCCTTCAAACTCAACTATGAAACCCTGGAGAAGGTAGGATCGGGCGGTGCAGTCTGTTCTGCTCTCATTATGGAATAGCCCTCATGCAGAAACTGATCTGGGACCAGGCTAGTGTTCTGCTCGTCTCTACACAGCTGTACATCATCTTCACGCTCTTCCTGTCATCTGTCATCATGCGCTGTAGGAACCAGGACTATCCAACACCTCCCCAGGTGAACAGCGTTAGTCAGTGTGTCGGACAGGCAGCTCAACAACAGCTGAATATTGTCCTCGTGGGTTTATGGGTGGGATGAGGAGAGAGAACAGCGTTAGTCAGTGTGTCAGACAGGCAGCTCAACAACAGCTGAATATTGTCCTCGTGGGTTTATGGGTGGGATGAGGAGAGAGAATATGAACGGTCTGCCCAGGATCGGCAGATTCTGTTCGGAGAAGACGCACACACACACATAGCTGAGCCACTCTTCGTCTCTGTACAGGAGATAGCTGAGCCTCTCTTCGTCTCTGTACAGGAGATAGCTGAGCCACTCTTCTTCTCTGTACAGGAGATAGCTGAGCCACTCTTCTTCTCTGTACAGGAGATAGCTGAGCCACTCTTCTTCTCTGTACAGGAGATAGCTGAGCCTCTCTTTGTCTCTGTACAGGAGATAGCTGAGCCTCTCTTCGTCTCTGTACAGGAGATAGCTGAGCCTCTCTTCGTCTCTGTAGAGGAGATAGCTGAGCCTCTCTTCGTCTCTGTACAGGAGATAGCTGAGCCACTCTTCTTCTCTGTACAGGAGATAGCTGAGCCTCTCTTCGTCTCTGTACAGGAGATAGCTGAGCCTCTCTTCGTCTCTGTACAGGAGATAGCTGAGCCTCTCTTCGTCTCTGTACAGGAGATAGCTGAGCCTCTCTTTGTCTCTGTACAGGAGATAGCTGAGCCTCTCTTTGTCTCTGTACAGGAGATAGCTGAGCCTCTCTTCGTCTCTGTACAGGAGATAGCTGAGCCTCTCTTCGTCTCTGTACAGGAGATAGCTGAGCCTCTCTTCATCTCTGTACAAGAGATAGCTGAGCCTCTCTTTGTCTCTGTACAGGAGATAGCTGAGCCTCTCTTCGTCTCTGTACAGGAGATAGCTGAGCCACTCTGTTACAGATATTCAGACCACTCTTCGTCTCTGTTACAGGAGATAAACCCAGACCTCCTTTGTCTCTGAATGTTTGTTCTTCTCTTTGTCTCTGTACAGGAGATAGCGGAGCCTCTCTTCGACCTGAAACTAGGCATGGAGCAGCTCGCCAAAAACAAAACCTTTAAGCGCATCCTAGCAACGCTTTTGGCCATTGGAAACTTCCTCAACAGTACCAGTGTAAGTGTGTTCTTCTTGTCTACGTCCCAAATAGAGACCCTGTTTCCGTATAGGTAACGACTGTTGACCAGGGCCAAAAGGCCAGGCACCATTGTGCTGACCAGAGCCCATAGGGGCTGTATAGCACTACTGTTGACCAGGCCCATAGGGCTGCAGGACTATTGTTGACCAGAGCCCATAGGGCTGTATAGGGGTACCAGGGCCTGGCAGGGGCTGTATAGGGGCACCAGGGCCCATAGGGCTGTATAGGGCACCAGGGCCCATAGGCTGTATAGGGGACTACGCTGACCAGGGTCACAGGGCTGTATAGGGTACTACTGTTGACCAGAGCCCATAGGGCTGTATAGGGCACTACTGTTGACCAGGGCTCATAGGGCTGTATAGGGCAAATTACTGTTGACCAGGGCCCATAGGGCTGTTTAGGGCACTGTTTGCTGACCAGGGCCCATAGGTCAGTATAGGGCACTACTGTTGACCAGGGCCCATAGGGCTGTATAGGCATGACCAGGGCCCAGGGCTGTATAGGGCACCACTGTTGACCAGGGCCCATAGGGCTGTATAGGGGACTACTGTTGACCAGGGCCTATAGGGGCTGTATAGGGGACTACTGCTTGACCAGGGCCCATAGGACTGTATAGGGCACTACTGTTGACCAGGGCCT
>NW_026286775.1:12500-19358 GCF_023373465.1 Oncorhynchus keta | reverse complement strand
CAAGGTCTGCATACTGCTGATATACTGTAGTGAACTTGGGGGCAGCATTCCCTGCCTGGGGGTGCTGAACCAACAACCCTGGTTGGTGTGGAAAGAGACTGCAATCCCCTTTTCTGATGTTTTAATGCGCTGCTATTAGGGGGTCTAGTAACGTAACCAGCAAGGGTATTGTGTAAGAAAAAAGTTGCTCCAATAAAGAATCAACTATGTACACAAGACGTGTGGCAGCCTTTTGCAGACTACTCCCATTACTACCAGTATACCAATGGACTGATGAAATCTCTCATTCATTCATTCTCATCTATCATAAAACATCTCTCTCTCTCTCTCTCTCTCTCTCTCTCTCTCTCTCTCTCTCTCTCTCTCTCTCTCTCTCTCTCTCTCTCTCTCTCTCTCTCTCTGTCTCTGTCTCTCTCTCTCTGTCTCTCTGTATCTCTCTCTCTGTCTCTTTCTCTCTCTTTCTGTCTCTCTCTCTCTGTCTCTCTCTGTCTCTCTCTCTCTCCCTCTCTCTCTCTACTTCTGAATTAATTTCAATTAAATGCTCCTGTCCCCCTTCCCCCTTCCCCCTTCTCCCTCACAGTGTGTGAATTAGGAAAGTGTGTGTGTTAGGATACACGCTAGGATAGTGTGTGTGGGCAGCTGGCCTTCTCTAACCTCCACCCCCACCCCTCTCAGCCTGAGGACAGAAGGCCACTGATGAGCTGGCAAATACTGAGTCACACGACAGAACCCAAGAACCCAGAGACACTGACTCAAACACAAACTGACTTAAACAGACATTCTGCCTCAAACAGACACACTGCCCTAAACAGACATGCTGCCTCAAACAGACATGCTGTCTAAAACAGACATGCTGTCTCAAACAGACATGCTGTCTCAAACAGACATGCTGCCTCAAACAAAGGATGCTGCCTCAAACAAAGGATGCTGCCTCAAACAAAGGATTCTGTCTCAAACAAAGGATGCTGCCTCAAACAACCTTGTGTTGAATAATGAGATCATCTGTATGTACATGAAATGTCTATTTCCTCATGTATTAACGGTCTTTCCATGTGAACAACAACTTGTGCTCACCACAGAGGAGTGTGGGGTGGAGGGTGGAGGAGGGGCTCCATCCACAGAGTTGTGTGGGGTGGAGGGTGGAGGAGGGGCTCCATCCACAGAGTTGTGTGGGGTGGAGGGTGGAGGAGGGGCTCCATCCACAGAGTTGTGTGGGGTGGAGGGTGGAGGAGGGGCTCCATCCACAGAGTTGTGTGGGGTGGAGGGTGGAGGAGGGGCTCCATCCACAGAGGAGTGTGGGGTGGAGGGTGGAAGAGGGGCTCCATCCACAGAGGAGTGTGGTGTGGAGGGTGGAGGAGGGGCTCCATCCACAGAGAAGTATGGTGTGGGGTGGAGGTGTGGAGGAGGGGCTCCATCCACAGAGGAGTGTGGGGTGGAGGGTGGAAGAGGGGCTCCATCCACAGAGGAGTGTGGTGTGGAGGGTGGAGGAGGGGCTCCATCCACAGAGAAGTATGGTGTGGGGTGGAGGTGTGGAGGAGGGGCTCCATCCACAGAGTTGTGTGGGGTGGAGGGTGGAGGAGGGGCTTCATCCACAGAGAAGTGTAGGGTGGAGGGTGGAGGAGGGGCTCCATCCACAGAGAAGTGGAGAGTGGAGGAGTGGCTCCATCCACAGAGGAGTGTGGGGTGGAGGGTGGAGGAGGGGCTCCATCCACAGAGGAGTGTGGTGTGGGGTGGAGGGTGGAGGGTGGAGGAGGGGCTCCATCCACAGAGAAGTATGGTGTGGGGTGGAGGGTGGAGGAGGGGCTCCATCCACAGAGAAGTATGGTGTGGGGAGGAGGGTGGAGTAGGGGCTCCATCCACAGAGAAGTATGGTGTGGGGTGGAGGGTGGAGGAGGGGCTCCATCCACAGAGAAGTATGGTGTGGGGTGAAGGGTGGAGGAGGGGCTCCATCCACAGAGGAGTATGGTGTGGGGTGGAGGGTGGAGGAGGGGCTCCATCCACAGAGGAGTGTGGGGTGGAGGGTGGAGGAGGGGCTCCATCCACAGAGAAGTGTAGGGTGGAGGGTGGAGGAGGGGGTCCATCCACAGACTTGTGTGGGGTGGAGGGTGGAGGAGGGGCTCCATCCACAGAGAAGTATGGTGTGGGGTGGAGGTGTGGAGGAGGGGCTCCATCCACAGAGTTGTGTGGGGTGGAGGGTGGAGGAGGGGCAAAATCCACAGAGAAGTGTAGGGTGGAGGGTGGAGGAGGGGCTCCATCCACAGACTTGTGTGGGGTGGAGGGTGGAGGAGGGGCTCCATCCACAGAGAAGTGGAGGGTGGAGGAGTGGCTCCATCCACAGAGAAGTGTAGGGTGGAGGGTGGAGGAGGGGCTCCATCCACAGAGGAGTGTGGGGTGGAGGGTGGAGGAGGGGCTCAATCCACAGAGGAGTATGGTGTGGGGTGGAGGGTGGAGGAGGGGCTCCATCCACAGAGAAGTATGGTGTGGGGTGGAGGGTGGAGGAGGGGCTCCATCCACAGAGGAGTATGGTGTGGGGTGGAGGGTGGAGGGAGGGGCTCCATCCACAGAGGAGTGTGGTGTGGGGTGGAGGATGGAGGGAGGGGCTCCATCCACAGAGGAGTGTGGTGTGGGGTGGAGGGTGGAGGGTGGGGGGCTCCATCCACAGAGGAGTGTGGTGTGGGGTGGAGGGTGGAGGGAGGGGCTCCATCCACAGAGGAGTGTGGTGTGGGGTGGAGGATGGAGGGAGGGGCTCCATCCACAGAGGAGTGTGGTGTGGGGTGGAGGGTGGGGGACTCCATCCACAGAGGAGTGTGGTGTGGGGTGGACATAGAGGTAAGGGAAACAGAGAGAAGGGGGACAAACAGGAAGGTGGACATAGACAGAACAGGGAGAGGAGGTAAGGGAAACAGAGAGAGGGGGACAGACAGGAAGGTGGACATAGAGAGAACAGGGAGAGGAGGTAAGGGAAACAGAGAGAGGGGGACAGACAGGAAGGTGGACATAGAGAGAACAGGGAGAGGAGGTAAGGGAAACAGAGAGAGGGGGACAGACAGGAAGGTGGACATAGAGAAAACAGGGAGAGGAGGTAAGGGAAACAGAGAGAGGGGGACAGACAGGAAGGTGGACAGGGAGAGAACAGGGAGAGGAGGTAGGGGAAACAGAGAGAGGGGGACAGACAGGAAGGTGGACAGAGAGAGAACAGGGAGAGGAGGTAGGGGAAACAGAGAGAGGGGGACAGACAGGAAGGTGGACATAGAGAGAACAGGGAGAGGAGGTAAGGGAAACAGAGAGAGGGGGACAGACAGGAAGGTGGACATAGAGAGAACAGGGAAGGGTAGAACAATAAATAGAGGCTTCATAATTAAATAAAGGGCATGTTAACTGACTGCTATTGTCTCATATAACAAACTGTATGAGATCTCCTGAGCCTGTGTTAACTTCAGACCTTATTTTCTGTGTTTATTCCAAAACCCTGTTCTTCCCCCACTCATTTTCCCCATAGGGATCGATGAACGAACCAGAGGTAAGTTATTTCCAGATTTTAGGACCACAAGCTGGTGAGCTCTATGCAGAGAGTCTGAAATAGGTTGACACTTCATAGACAAAGCAAGATGCGAAGAGAGTGAAAGAGGGAGAGAGATACAGATGGAGAGAGGTAGAACGGGGTTAAAGGGGTATATTTAGAGGGATGAGGGTAGAATGCAAGAGAGAAGGAGAAAGTCATAGAATTGAATTGAGCCCAGACACAGAGGAACTGAGAGGAACATAATCTGATAAAGAGAGAGAGAGGGCTGAATATAGAGGGGAGAGATAAAACGGTGGTAAACAGAGGTGAAGAGAGGGAGTGGGGGGGGGATAAAACGGTGGTAAACAGAGGTGAAGAGAGGGAGTGGGGGATAAAACGGTGGTAAACAGAGGTGAAGAGAGGGAGTGGGGGGATAAAACGGTGGTAAACAGAGGTGAAGAGAGGGAGTGGGGGATAAAACGGTGGTAAACAGAGGTGAAGAGGGGAGTGGGGGGATAAAACGGTGGTAAACAGAGGTGAAGAGAGGGAGTGGGGGGATAAAACGGTGGTAAACAGAGGTGAAGAGAGGGAGTGGGGGGATAAAACGGTGGTAAACAGAGGTGAAGAGAGGGAGTGGGGGTTAAAACGGTGGTAAACAGAGGTGAAGAGAGGGAGGGGGGATAAAACGGTGGTAAACAGAGGTGAAGAGAGGGAGTGGGGGGGATAAAACGGTGGTAAACAGAGGTGAAGAGAGGGAGTGGGGGGGATAAAACGGTGGTAAACAGAGGTGAAGAGAGGGAGTGGGGGATAAAACGGTGGTAAACAGAGGTGAAGAGAGGGAGTGGGGGATAAAACGGTGGTAAACAGAGGTGAAGAGAGGGAGTGGGGGGATAAAACGGTGGTAAACAGAGGTGAAGAGAGGGAGTGGGGGGATAAAACAGTGGTAAACAGAGGTGAAGAGAGGGAGTGGGGGGGGGGATAAAACGGTGGTAAACAGAGGTGAAGAGAGGGAGTGGGGGGATAAAACGGTGGTAAACAGAGGTGAAGAGAGGGAGTGGGGGGGATAAAACGGTGGTAAACAGAGGTGAAGAGAGGGAGTGGGGGGGGGGATAAAACGGGGGAAAACAGAGGTGAAGAGAGGGAGTGGGGGATAAAACGGTGGTAAACAGAGGTGAAGAGAGGGAGTGGGGGGGGATAAAACGGTGGTAAACAGAGGTGAAGAGAGGGAGTGGGGGGATAAAACGGTGGTAAACAGAGGTGAAGAGAGGGAGTGGGGGGATAAAACGGTGGTAAACAGAGGTGAAGAGAGGGGAGTGGGGGGATAAAACGGTGGTAAACAGAGGTGAAGAGAGGGAGTGGGGGGATAAAACGGTGGTAAACAGAGGTGAAGAGAGGGAGTGGGGGGATAAAACGGTGGTAAACAGAGGTGAAGAGAGGGAGTGGGGGATAAAACGGTGGTAAACAGAGGTGAAGAGAGGGAGTGGGGGAGATAAAACGGTGGTAAACAGAGGTGAAGAGAGGAGTGGGGGGATAAAACGGTGGTAAACAGAGGTGAAGAGAGGGAGTGGGGGGATAAAACGGTGGTAAACAGAGGTGAAGAGAGGGAGTGGGGGGATAAAACGGTGGTAAACAGAGGTGAAGAGAGGGAGTGGGGGATAAAACGGTGGTAAACAGAGGTGAAGAGAGGGAGTGGGGGGATAAAACGGTGGTAAACAGAGGTGAAGAGAGGGAGTGGGGGGATAAAACGGTGGTAAACAGAGGTGAAGAGAGGGAGTGGGGGGGATAAAACGGTGGTAAACAGAGGTGAAGAGAGGGAGTGGGGGGATAAAACGGTGGTAAACAGAGGTGAAGAGAGGGAGTGGGGGAGATAAAACGGTGGTAAACAGAGGTGAAGAGAGGGAGTGGGGGGATAAAACGGTGGTAAACAGAGGTGAAGAGAGGAAGTGGGGGGGGATAAAACGGTGGTAAACAGAGGTGAAGAGAGGGAGTGGGGGGGATAAAACGGTGGTAAACAGAGGTGAAGAGAGGAAGTGGGGGATAAAACGGTGGTAAACAGAGGTGAAGAGAGGGAGTGGGGGGATAAAACGGTGGTAAACAGAGGTGAAGAGAGGAGTGGGGGGATAAAACGGTGGTAAACAGAGGTGAAGAGAGGAAGTGGGGGGATAAAACGGTGGTAAACAGAGGTGTAGAGAGGGAGTGGGGGGATAAAACGGTGGTAAACAGAGGTGTAGAGAGGGAGTGGGGGGATAAAACGGTGGTAAACAGAGGTGAAGAGAGAGGGAGTGGGGGGATAAAACGGTGGTAAACAGAGGTGAAGAGAGGGAGTGGGGGGATAAAACGGTGGTAAACAGAGGTGAAGAGGGGGGAGTGGGGGGATAAAACGGTGGTAAACAGAGGTGAAGAGAGGGAGTGGGGGGATAAAACGGTGGTAAACAGAGGTGAAGAGAGGGAGTGGGGGGATAAAACGGTGGTAAACAGAGGTGAAGAGAGGGAGTGGGGGGATAAAACGGTGGTAAACAGAGGTGAAGAGAGGGAGTGGGGGGATAAAACGGTGGTAAACAGAGGTGAAGAGAGGGAGTGGGGGGATAAAACGGTGGTAAACAGAGGTGAAGAGAGGGAGTGGGGGGATAAAACGGTGGTAAACAGCGGTGAAGAGAGGGAGTGGGGGGGATAAAACGGTGGTAAACAGAGGTGAAGAGAGGGAGTGGGGGGGATAAAACGGTCGTAAACAGAGGTGAAGAGAGGGAGTGGGGGGGGATAAAACGGTGGTAAACAGAGGTGAAAAGAGGGAGTGGGGGGATAAAACGGTGGTAAACAGAGGTGAAGAGAGGGAGTGGGGGGATAAAACGGTGGTAAACAGAGGTGAAGAGAGGGAGTGGGGGGATAAAACGGTGGTAAACAGAGGTGAAGAGAGGGAGTGGGGGGATAAAACGGTGGTAAACAGAGGTGAAGAGAGGAGTGGGGGGATAAAACGGTGGTAAACAGAGGTGAAGAGAGGGAGTGGGGGATAAAACGGTGGTAAACAGAGGTGAAGAGAGGGAGTGGGGGGATAAAACGGTGGTAAACAGAGGTGAAGAGAGGGAGTGGGGGGGATAAAACGGTGGTAAACAGAGGTGAAGAGAGGGAGTGGGGGGATAAAACGGTGGTAAACAGAGGTGAAGAGAGGGAGTGGGGGGGATAAAACGGTGGTAAACAGAGGTGAAGAGAGGGAGTGGGGGATAAAACGGTGGTAAACAGAGGTGAAGAGAGGGAGTGGGGGATAAAACGGTGGTAAACAGAGGTGAAGAGAGGGAGTGGGGGGATAAAACGGTGGTAAACAGAGGTGAAGAGAGGGAGTGGGGGATAAAACGGTGGTA